>NW_027442550.1:0-101682 GCF_048569485.1 Anomaloglossus baeobatrachus
TCCTGTTTGGTGGAACTGTTTGGTGGAGATGATATTTAATAAAATAAGTAGAAATCCACTAAAAGTTTTGTTTGGTTATCTTGCAATCCCGAGATAATCGTCTCCATGCTCCAAATCCATTTTAAGCCATTTTTAAGGCATTTCGCGCATACATGAAATGAACACATTTTTCTCCAAAACTATAACAGATGCAAGCTTGTCCTGTTTGGTGGAGATGATATTTAATAAAATAAGTAGAAAATCCACTAAAAGTTTTGTTTGGTTATCTTGCAATCCCGAGATAATCGTCTCCATGCTCCAAATCCATTTTAAAGCCATTTTTAAGGCATTTCGCGCATACATGAAATGAACACATTTTTCTCCAAAACTATAACAGATGCAAGCTTGTCCTGTTTGGTGGAGATGATATTTAATAAAATAAGTAGAAATCCACTAAAAGTTTTGTTTGGTTATCTTGCAATCCCGAGATAATCGTCTCCATGCTCCAAATCCATTTTAAAGCCATTTTTAAGGCATTTCGCGCATACATGAAATGAACACATTTTTCTCCAAAACTATAACAGATGCAAGCTTGTCCTGTTTGGTGGAGATGATATTTAATAAAATAAGTAGAAATCCACTAAAAGTTTTGTTTGGTTATCTTGCAATCCCGAGATAATCGTCTCCATGCTCCAAATCCATTTTAAAGCCATTTTTAGGCATTTCGCGCATACATGAAATGAACACATTTTTCTCCAAAACTATAACAGATGCAAGCTTGTCCTGTTTGGTGGAGATGATATTTAATAAAATAAGTAGAAATCCACTAAAAGTTTTGTTTGGTTATCTTGCAATCCCGAGATAATCGTCTCCATGCTCCAAATCCATTTTAAAGCCATTTTTAAGGCATTTCGCGCATACATGAAATGAACACATTTTTCTCCAAAACTATAACAGATGCAAGCTTGTCCTGTTTGGTGGAGATGATATTTAATAAAATAAGTAGAAATCCACTAAAAGTTTTGTTTGGTTATCTTGCAATCCCGAGATAATCGTCTCCATGCTCCAAATCCATTTTAAAGCCATTTTTAAGGCATTTCGCGCATACATGAAATGAACACATTTTTCTCCAAAACTATAACAGATGCAAGCTTGTCCTGTTTGGTGGAGATGATATTTAATAAAATAAGTAGAAATCCACTAAAAGTTTTGTTTGGTTATCTTGCAATCCGAGATAATCGTCTCCATGCTCCAAATCCATTTTAAAGCCATTTTTAAGGCATTTCGCGCATACATGAAATGAACACATTTTTCTCCAAAACTATAACAGATGCAAGCTTGTCCTGTTTGGTGGAGATGATATTTAATAAAATAAGTAGAAATCCACTAAAAGTTTTGTTTGGTTATCTTGCAATCCCGAGATAATCGTCTCCATGCTCCAAATCCATTTTAAAGCCATTTTTAAGGCATTTCGCGCATACATGAAATGAACACATTTTTTCTCCAAAACTATAACAGATGCAAGCTTGTCCTGTTTGGTGGAGATGATATTTAATAAAATAAGTAGAAATCCACTAAAAGTTTTGTTTGGTTATCTTGCAATCCCGAGATAATCGTCTCCATGCTCCAAATCCATTTTAAAGCCATTTTTAAGGCATTTCGCGCATACATGAAATGAACACATTTTTCTCCAAAACTATAACAGATGCAAGCTTGTCCTGTTTGGTGGAGATGATATTTAATAAAATAAGTAGAAATCCACTAAAAGTTTTGTTTGGTTATCTTGCAATCCAGAGATAATCGTCTCCATGCTCCAAATCCATTTTAAAGCCATTTTTAAGGCATTTCGCGCATACATGAAATGAACACATTTTTCTCCAAAACTATAACAGATGCAAGCTTGTCCTGTTTGGTGGAGATGATATTTAATAAAATAAGTAGAAATCCACTAAAAGTTTTGTTTGGTTATCTTGCAATCCCGAGATAATCGTCTCCATGCTCCAAATCCATTTTAAAGCCATTTTAAGGCATTTCGCGCATACATGAAATGAACACATTTTTCTCCAAAACTATAACAGATGCAAGCTTGTCCTGTTTGGTGGAGATGATATTTAATAAAATAAGTAGAAATCCACTAAAAGTTTTGTTTGGTTATCTTGCAATCCCGAGATAATCGTCTCCATGCTCCAAATCCATTTTAAAGCCATTTTAAGGCATTTCGCGCATACATGAAATGAACACATTTTTCTCCAAAACTATAACAGATGCAAGCTTGTCCTGTTTGGTGGAGATGATATTTAATAAAATAAGTAGAAATCCACTAAAAGTTTTGTTTGGTTATCTTGCAATCCCGAGATAATCGTCTCCATGCTCCAAATCCATTTTAAAGCCATTTTTAAGGCATTTCGCGCATACATGAAATGAACACATTTTTTCTCCAAAACTATAACAGATGCAAGCTTGTCCTGTTTGGTGGAGATGATATTTAATAAAATAAGTAGAAATCCACTAAAAGTTTTGTTTGGTTATCTTGCAATCCCGAGATAATCGTCTCCATGCTCCAAATCCATTTTAAAGCCATTTTTAAGGCATTTCGCGCATACATGAAATGAACACATTTTTTCTCCAAAACTATAACAGATGGCAAGCTTGTCCTGTTTGGTGGAGATGATATTTAATAAAATAAGTAGAAATCCACTAAAAGTTTTGTTTGGTTATCTTGCAATCCAGAGATAATCGTCTCCATGCTCCAAATCCATTTTAAAGCCATTTTTAAGGCATTTCGCGCATACATGAAATGAACACATTTTTCTCCAAAACTATAACAGATGCAAGCTTGTCCTGTTTGGTGGAGATGATATTTAATAAAATAAGTAGAAATCCACTAAAAGTTTTGTTTGGTTATCTTGCAATCCCGAGATAATCGTCTCCATGCTCCAAATCCATTTTAAAGCCATTTTTAAGGCATTTCGCGCATACATGAAATGAACACATTTTTCTCCAAAACTATAACAGATGCAAGCTTGTCCTGTTTGGTGGAGATGATATTTAATAAAATAAGTAGAAATCCACTAAAAGTTTTGTTTGGTTATCTTGCAATCCCGAGATAATCGTCTCCATGCTCCAAATCCATTTTAAAGCCATTTTTAAGGCATTTCGCGCATACATGAAATGAACACATTTTTCTCCAAAACTATAACAGATGCAAGCTTGTCCTGTTTGGTGGAGATGATATTTAATAAAATAAGTAGAAATCCACTAAAAGTTTTGTTTGGTTATCTTGCAATCCCGAGATAATCGTCTCCATGCTCCAAATCCATTTTAAAGCCATTTTTAAGGCATTTCGCGCATACATGAAATGAACACATTTTCTCCAAAACTATAACAGATGCAAGCTTGTCCTGTTTGGTGGAGATGATATTTAATAAAATAAGTAGAAATCCACTAAAAGTTTTGTTTGGTTATCTTGCAATCCCGAGATAATCGTCTCCATGCTCCAAATCCATTTTAAAGCCATTTTTAAGGCATTTCGCGCATACATGAAATGAACACATTTTTCTCCAAAACTATAACAGATGCAAGCTTGTCCTGTTTGGTGAGATGATATTTAATAAAATAAGTAGAAATCCACTAAAAGTTTTGTTTGGTTATCTTGCAATCCCGAGATAATCGTCTCCATGCTCCAAATCCATTTTAAAGCCATTTTTAAGGCATTTCGCGCATACATGAAATGAACACATTTTTCTCCAAAACTATAACAGATGCAAGCTTGTCCTGTTTGGTGGAGATGATATTTAATAAAATAAGTAGAAATCCACTAAAAGTTTTGTTTGGTTATCTTGCAATCCCGAGATAATCGTCTCCATGCTCCAAATCCATTTTAAAGCCATTTTTAAGGCATTTCGCGCATACATGAAATGAACACATTTTTCTCCAAAACTATAACAGATGCAAGCTTGTCCTGTTTGGTGGAGATGATATTTAATAAAATAAGTAGAAATCCACTAAAAGTTTTGTTTGGTTATCTTGCAATCCCGAGATAATCGTCTCCATGCTCCAAATCCATTTTTAAAGCCATTTTTAAGGCATTTCGCGCATACATGAAATGAACACATTTTTCTCCAAAACTATAACAGATGCAAGCTTGTCCTGTTTGGTGGAGATGATATTTAATAAAATAAGTAGAAATCCACTAAAAGTTTTGTTTGGTTATCTTGCAATCCCGAGATAATCGTCTCCATGCTCCAAATCCATTTTAAAGCCATTTTTAAGGCATTTCGCGCATACATGAAATGAACACATTTTTCTCCAAAACTATAACAGATGCAAGCTTGTCCTGTTTGGTGGAGATGATATTTAATAAAATAAGTAGAAATCCACTAAAAGTTTTGTTTGGTTATCTTGCAATCCCGAGATAATCGTCTCCATGCTCCAAATCCATTTTAAAGCCATTTTTAAGGCATTTCGCGCATACATGAAATGAACACATTTTTCTCCAAAACTATAACAGATGCAAGCTTGTCCTGTTTGGTGGAGATGATATTTAATAAAATAAGTAGAAATCCACTAAAAGTTTTGTTTGGTTATATTGCAATCCCGAGATAATCGTCTCCATGCTCCAAATCCATTTTAAAGCCATTTTTAAGGCATTTCGCGCATACATGAAATGAACACATTTTTCTCCAAAACTATAACAGATGCAAGCTTGTCCTGTTTGGTGGAGATGATATTTAATAAAATAAGTAGAAATCCACTAAAAGTTTTGTTTGGTTATCTTGCAATCCCGAGATAATCGTCTCCATGCTCCAAATCCATTTTAAAGCCATTTTTAAGGCATTTCGCGCATACATGAAATGAACACATTTTTCTCCAAAACTATAACAGATGCAAGCTTGTCCTGTTTGGTGGAGATGATATTTAATAAAATAAGTAGAAATCCACTAAAAGTTTTGTTTGGTTATCTTGCAATCCCGAGATAATCGTCTCCATGCTCCAAATCCATTTTAAAGCCATTTTTAAGGCATTTCGCGCATACATGAAATGAACACATTTTTCTCCAAAACTATAACAGATGCAAGCTTGTCCTGTTTGGTGGAGATGATATTTAATAAAATAAGTAGAAATCCACTAAAAGTTTTGTTTGGTTATCTTGCAATCCCGAGATAATCGTCTCCATGCTCCAAATCCATTTTAAAGCCATTTTTAAGGCATTTCGCGCATACATGAAATGAACACATTTTTCTCCAAAACTATAACAGATGCAAGCTTGTCCTGTTTGGTGGAGATGATATTTAATAAATAAGTAGAATCCACTAAAAGTTTTGTTTGGTTATATTGCAATCCGAGATAATCGTCTCCATGCTCCAAATCCATTTTAAAGCCATTTTTAAGGCATTTCGCGCATACATGAAATGAACACATTTTTTCTCCAAAACTATAACAGATGCAAGCTTGTCTGTTTGGTGGAGATGATATTTAATAAAATAAGTAGAAATCCACTAAAAGTTTTGTTTGGTTATCTTGCAATCCCGAGATAATCGTCTCCATGCTCCAAATCCATTTTAAAGCCATTTTTAAGGCATTTCGCGCATACATGAAATGAACACATTTTTCTCCAAAACTATAACAGATGCAAGCTTGTCCTGTTTGGTGGAGATGATATTTAATAAAATAAGTAGAAATCCACTAAAAGTTTTGTTTGGTTATCTTGCAATCCCGAGATAATCGTCTCCATGCTCCAAATCCATTTTAAAGCCATTTTTAAGGCATTTCGCGCATACATGAAATGAACACATTTTTCTCCAAAACTATAACAGATGCAAGCTTGTCCTGTTTGGTGGAGATGATATTTAATAAAATAAGTAGAAATCCACTAAAAGTTTTGTTTGGTTATCTTGCAATCCCGAGATAATCGTCTCCATGCTCCAAATCCATTTTAAAGCCATTTTTAAGGCATTTCGCGCATACATGAAATGAACACATTTTTCTCCAAAACTATAACAGATGCAAGCTTGTCCTGTTTGGTGGAGATGATATTTAATAAAATAAGTAGAAATCCACTAAAAGTTTTGTTTGGTTATCTTGCAATCCCGAGATAATCGTCTCCATGCTCCAAATCCATTTTAAAGCCATTTTTAAGGCATTTCGCGCATACATGAAATGAACACATTTTTCTCCAAAACTATAACAGATGCAAGCTTGTCCTGTTTGGTGGAGATGATATTTAATAAAATAAGTAGAAATCCACTAAAAGTTTTGTTTGGTTATCTTGCAATCCCGAGATAATCGTCTCCATGCTCCAAATCCATTTTAAAGCCATTTTTAAGGCATTTCGCGCATACATGAAATGAACACATTTTTCTCCAAAACTATAACAGATGCAAGCTTGTCCTGTTTGGTGGAGATGATATTTAATAAAATAAGTAGAAATCCACTAAAAGTTTTGTTTGGTTATCTTGCAATCCCGAGATAATCGTCTCCATGCTCCAAATCCATTTTAAAGCCATTTTTAAGGCATTTCGCGCATACATGAAATGAACACATTTTTCTCCAAAACTATAACAGATGCAAGCTTGTCCTGTTTTGGTGGAGATGATATTTAATAAAATAAGTAGAAATCCACTAAAGTTTTGTTTGGTTATCTTGCAATCCCGAGATAATCGTCTCCATGCTCCAAATCCATTTTAAAGCCATTTTTAAGGCATTTCGCGCATACATGAAATGAACACATTTTTCTCCAAAACTATAACAGATGCAAGCTTGTCCTGTTTGGTGGAGATGATATTTAATAAAATAAGTAGAAATCCACTAAAAGTTTTGTTTGGTTATCTTGCAATCCCGAGATAATCGTCTCCATGCTCCAAATCCATTTTAAAGCCATTTTTAAGGCATTTCGCGCATACATGAAATGAACACATTTTTCTCCAAAACTATAACAGATGCAAGCTTGTCCTGTTTGGTGGAGATGATATTTAATAAAATAAGTAGAAATCCACTAAAAGTTTTGTTTGGTTATCTTGCAATCCCGAGATAATCGTCTCCATGCTCCAAATCCATTTTAAAGCCATTTTTAAGGCATTTCGCGCATACATGAAATGAACACATTTTTCTCCAAAACTATAACAGATGCAAGCTTGTCCTGTTTGGTGGAGATGATATTTAATAAAATAAGTAGAAATCCACTAAAAGTTTTGTTTGGTTATCTTGCAATCCCGAGATAATCGTCTCCATGCTCCAAATCCATTTTAAAGCCATTTTTAAGGCATTTCGCGCATACATGAAATGAACACATTTTTCTCCAAAACTATAACAGATGCAAGCTTGTCCTGTTTGGTGGAGATGATATTTAATAAAATAAGTAGAAATCCACTAAAAGTTTTGTTTGGTTATCTTGCAATCCCGAGATAATCGTCTCCATGCTCCAAATCCATTTTAAAGCCATTTTTAAGGCATTTCGCGCATACATGAAATGAACACATTTTTCTCCAAAACTATAACAGATGCAAGCTTGTCCTGTTTGGTGGAGATGATATTTAATAAAATAAGTAGAAATCCACTAAAAGTTTTGTTTGGTTATCTTGCAATCCCGAGATAATCGTCTCCATGCTCCAAATCCATTTTAAAGCCATTTTTAAGGCATTTCGCGCATACATGAAATGAACACATTTTTCTCCAAAACTATAACAGATGCAAGCTTGTCCTGTTTGGTGGAGATGATATTTAATAAAATAAGTAGAAATCCACTAAAAGTTTTGTTTGGTTATCTTGCAATCCCGAGATAATCGTCTCCATGCTCCAAATCCATTTTAAAGCCATTTTTAAGGCATTTCGCGCATACATGAAATGAACACATTTTTCTCCAAAACTATAACAGATGCAAGCTTGTCCTGTTTGGTGGAGATGATATTTAATAAAATAAGTAGAAATCCACTAAAAGTTTTGTTTGGTTATCTTGCAATCCCGAGATAATCGTCTCCATGCTCCAAATCCATTTTAAAGCCATTTTTAAGGCATTTCGCGCATACATGAAATGAACACATTTTTCTCCAAAACTATAACAGATGCAAGCTTGTCCTGTTTGGTGGAGATGATATTTAATAAAATAAGTAGAAATCCACTAAAAGTTTTGTTTGGTTATCTTGCAATCCCGAGATAATCGTCTCCATGCTCCAAATCCATTTTAAAGCCATTTTTAAGGCATTTCGCGCATACATGAAATGAACACATTTTTCTCCAAAACTATAACAGATGCAAGCTTGTCCTGTTTGGTGGAGATGATATTTAATAAAATAAGTAGAAATCCACTAAAAGTTTTGTTTGGTTATCTTGCAATCCCGAGATAATCGTCTCCATGCTCCAAATCCATTTTAAAGCCATTTTTAAGGCATTTCGGCGCATACATGAAATGAACACATTTTTCTCCAAAACTATAACAGATGCAAGCTTGTCCTGTTTGGTGGAGATGATATTTAATAAAATAAGTAGAAATCCACTAAAAGTTTTGTTTGGTTATATTGCAATCCCGAGATAATCGTCTCCATGCTCCAAATCCATTTTAAAGCCATTTTTAAGGCATTTCGCGCATACATGAAATGAACACATTTTTCTCCAAAACTATAACAGATGCAAGCTTGTCCTGTTTGGTGGAGATGATATTTAATAAAATAAGTAGAAATCCACTAAAAGTTTTGTTTGGTTATCTTGCAATCCCGAGATAATCGTCTCCATGCTCCAAATCCATTTTAAAGCCATTTTTAAGGCATTTCGCGCATACATGAAATGAACACATTTTTCTCCAAAACTATAACAGATGCAAGCTTGTCCTGTTTGGTGGAGATGATATTTAATAAAATAAGTAGAAATCCACTAAAAGTTTTGTTTGGTTATCTTGCAATCCCGAGATAATCGTCTCCATGCTCCAAATCCATTTTAAAGCCATTTTTAAGGCATTTCGCGCATACATGAAATGAACACATTTTTCTCCAAAACTATAACAGATGCAAGCTTGTCCTGTTTGGTGGAGATGATATTTAATAAAATAAGTAGAAATCCACTAAAAGTTTTGTTTGGTTATCTTGCAATCCCGAGATAATCGTCTCCATGCTCCAAATCCATTTTAAAGCCATTTTTAAGGCATTTCGCGCATACATGAAATGAACACATTTTTCTCCAAAACTATAACAGATGCAAGCTTGTCCTGTTTGGTGGAGATGATATTTAATAAAATAAGTAGAAATCCACTAAAAGTTTTGTTTGGTTATATTGCAATCCCGAGATAATCGTCTCCATGCTCCAAATCCATTTTAAAGCCATTTTTAAGGCATTTCGCGCATACATGAAATGAACACATTTTTCTCCAAAAACTATAACAGATGCAAGCTTGTCCTGTTTGGTGGAGATGATATTAATAAAATAAGTAGAAATCCACTAAAAGTTTTGTTTGGTTATCTTGCAATCCCGAGATAATCGTCTCCATGCTCCAAATCCATTTTAAAGCCATTTTTAAGGCATTTCGCGCATACATGAAATGAACACATTTTTCTCCAAAACTATAACAGATGCAAGCTTGTCCTGTTTGGTGGAGATGATATTTAATAAAATAAGTAGAAATCCACTAAAAGTTTTGTTTGGTTATCTTGCAATCCCGAGATAATCGTCTCCATGCTCCAAATCCATTTTAAAGCCATTTTTAAGGCATTTCGCGCATACATGAAATGAACACATTTTTCTCCAAAACTATAACAGATGCAAGCTTGTCCTGTTTGGTGGAGATGATATTTAATAAAATAAGTAGAAATCCACTAAAAGTTTTGTTTGGTTATCTTGCAATCCCGAGATAATCGTCTCCATGCTCCAAATCCATTTTAAAGCCATTTTTAAGGCATTTCGCGCATACATGAAATGAACACATTTTTCTCCAAAACTATAACAGATGCAAGCTTGTCCTGTTTGGTGGAGATGATATTTAATAAAATAAGTAGAAATCCACTAAAAGTTTTGTTTGGTTATCTTGCAATCCCGAGATAATCGTCTCCATGCTCCAAATCCATTTTAAAGCCACTTTTAAGGCATTTCGCGCATACATGAAATGAACACATTTTTCTCCAAAACTATAACAGATGCAAGCTTGTCCTGTTTGGTGGAGATGATATTTAATAAAATAAGTAGAAATCCACTAAAAGTTTTTGTTTGGTTATCTTGCAATCCCGAGATAATCGTCTCCATGCTCCAAATCCATTTTAAAGCCATTTTTAAGGCATTTCGCGCATACATGAAATGAACACATTTTTCTCCAAAACTATAACAGATGCAAGCTTGTCCTGTGTGGTGGAGATGATATTTAATAAAATAAGTAGAAATCCACTAAAAGTTTTGTTTGGTTATCTTGCAATCCGAGATAATCGTCTCCATGCTCCAAATCCATTTTTAAAGCCATTTTTAAGGCATTTCGCGCATACATGAAATGAACACATTTTTCTCCAAAACTATAACAGATGCAAGCTTGTCCTGTTTGGTGGAGATGATATTTAATAAAATAAGTAGAAATCCACTAAAAGTTTTGTTTGGTTATCTTGCAATCCCGAGATAATCGTCTCCATGCTCCAAATCCATTTTAAAGCCATTTTTAAGGCATTTCGCGCATACATGAAATGAACACATTTTTCTCCAAAACTATAACAGATGCAAGCTTGTCCTGTTTGGTGGAGATGATATTTAATAAAATAAGTAGAAATCCACTAAAAGTTTTGTTTGGTTATCTTGCAATCCCGAGATAATCGTCTCCATGCTCCAAATCCATTTTAAAGCCATTTTTAAGGCATTTCGCGCATACATGAAATGAACACATTTTTCTCCAAAACTATAACAGATGCAAGCTTGTCCTGTTTGGTGGAGATGATATTTAATAAAATAAGTAGAAATCCACTAAAAGTTTTGTTTGGTTATCTTGCAATCCCGAGATAATCGTCCTCCATGCTCCAAATCCATTTTAAAGCCATTTTAAGGCATTTCGCGCATACATGAAATGAACACATTTTTCTCCAAAACCTATAACAGATGCAAGCTTGTCCTGTTTGGTGGAGATGATATTTAATAAAATAAGTAGAAATCCACTAAAAGTTTTGTTTGGTTATCTTGCAATCCCGAGATAATCGTCTCCATGCTCCAAATCCATTTTAAAGCCATTTTTAAGGCATTTCGCGCATACATGAAATGAACACATTTTTCTCCAAAACTATAACAGATGCAAGCTTGTCCTGTTTGGTGGAGATGATATTTAATAAAATAAGTAGAAATCCACTAAAAGTTTTGTTTGGTTATCTTGCAATCCCGAGATAATCGTCTCCATGCTCCAAATCCATTTTAAAGCCATTTTTAAGGCATTTCGCGCATACATGAAATGAACACATTTTTCTCCAAAACTATAACAGATGCAAGCTTGTCCTGTTTGGTGGAGATGATATTTAATAAAATAAGTAGAAATCCACTAAAAGTTTTGTTTGGGTTATATTGCAATCCCGAGATAATCGTCTTCATGCTCCAAATCCATTTTAAAGCCATTTTTAAGGCATTTCGCGCATACATGAAATGAACACATTTTTCTCCAAAACTATAACAGATGCAAGCTTGTCCTGTTTGGTGGAGATGATATTTAATAAAATAAGTAGAAATCCACTAAAAGTTTTGTTTGGTTATCTTGCAATCCCGAGATAATCGTCTCCATGCTCCAAATCCATTTTAAAGCCATTTTTAAGGCATTTCGCGCATACATGAAATGAACACATTTTTCTCCAAAACTATAACAGATGCAAGCTTGTCCTGTTTTGGTGGAGATGATATTTAATAAAATAAGTAGAAATCCACTAAAAGTTTTGTTTGGTTATCTTGCAATCCCGAGATAATCGTCTCCATGCTCCAAATCCATTTTAAAGCCATTTTTAAGGCATTTCGCGCATATATGAAATGAACACATTTTTCTCCAAAACTATAACAGATGCAAGCTTGTCCTGTTTGGTGGAGATGATATTTAATAAAATAAGTAGAAATCCACTAAAAGTTTTGTTTGGTTATCTTGCAATCCCGAGATAATCGTCTCCATGCTCCAAATCCATTTTAAAGCCATTTTTAAGGCATTTCGCGCATACATGAAATGAACACATTTTTCTCCAAAACTATAACAGATGCAAGCTTGTCCTGTTTGGTGGAGATGATATTTAATAAAATAAGTAGAAATCCACTAAAAGTTTTGTTTGGTTATATTGCAATCCCGAGATAATCGTCTCCATGCTCCAAATCCATTTTAAAGCCATTTTTCAAGGCATTTCGCGCATACATGAAATGAACACATTTTTCTCCAAAACTATAACAGATGCAAGCTTGTCCTGTTTGGTGGAGATGATATTTAATAAAATAAGTAGAAATCCACTAAAAGTTTTGTTTGGTTATCTTGCAATCCCGAGATAATCGTCTCCATGCTCCAAATCCATTTTAAAGCCATTTTTAAGGCATTTCGCGCATACATGAAATGAACACATTTTTCTCCAAAACTATAACAGATGCAAGCTTGTCCTGTTTGGTGGAGATGATATTTAATAAAATAAGTAGAAATCCACTAAAAGTTTTGTTTGGTTATCTTGCAATCCCGAGATAATCGTCTCCATGCTCCAAATCCATTTTAAAGCCATTTTTAAGGCATTTCGCGCATACATGAAATGAACACATTTTTCTCCAAAACTATAACAGATGCAAGCTTGTCCTGTTTGGTGGAGATGATATTTAATAAAATAAGTAGAAATCCACTAAAAGTTTTGTTTGGTTATCTTGCAATCCGAGATAATCGTCTCCATGCTCCAAATCCATTTTAAAGCCATTTTTAAGGCATTTCGCGCATACATGAAATGAACACATTTTTCTCCAAAACTATAACAGATGCAAGCTTGTCCTGTTTGGTGGAGATGATATTTAATAAAATAAGTAGAAATCCACTAAAAGTTTTGTTTGGTTATCTTGCAATCCCGAGATAATCGTCTCCATGCTCCAAATCCATTTTAAAGCCATTTTTAAGGCATTTCGCGCATACATGAAATGAACACATTTTTCTCCAAAACTATAACAGATGCAAGCTTGTCCTGTTTGGTGGAGATGATATTTAATAAAATAAGTAGAAATCCACTAAAAGTTTTGTTTGGTTATATTGCAATCCCGAGATAATCGTCTCCATGCTCCAAATCCATTTTAAAGCCATTTTTAAGGCATTTCGCGCATACATGAAATGAACACATTTTTCTCCAAAACTATAAAAGATGCAAGCTTGTCCTGTTTGGTGGAGATGATATTTAATAAAATAAGTAGAAATCCACTAAAAGTTTTGTTTGGTTATCTTGCAATCCCGAGATAATCGTCTCCATGCTCCAAATCCATTTTAAAGCCATTTTTTAAGGCATTTCGCGCATACATGAAATGAACACATTTTTCTCCAAAACTATAACAGATGCAAGCTTGTCCTGTTTGGTGGAGATGATATTTAATAAAATAAGTAGAAATCCACTAAAAGTTTTGTTTGGTTATCTTGCAATCCCGAGATAATCGTCTCCATGCTCCAAATCCATTTTAAAGCCATTTTTAAGGCATTTCGCGCATACATGAAATGAACACATTTTTCTCCAAAACTATAACAGATGCAAGCTTGTCCTGTTTGGTGGAGATGATATTTAATAAAATAAGTAGAAATCCACTAAAAGTTTTGTTTGGTTATCTTGCAATCCCGAGATAATCGTCTCCATGCTCCAAATCCATTTTAAAGCCATTTTTAAGGCATTTCGCGCATACATGAAATGAACACATTTTTCTCCAAAACTATAACAGATGCAAGCTTGTCCTGTTTGGTGGAGATGATATTTAATAAAATAAGTAGAAATCCACTAAAAGTTTTGTTTGGTTATCTTGCAATCCCGAGATAATCGTCTCCATGCTCCAAATCCATTTTAAAGCCATTTTTAAGGCATTTCGCGCATACATGAAATGAACACATTTTTCTCCAAAACTATAACAGATGCAAGCTTGTCCTCTTTGGTGGAGATGATATTTAATAAAATAAGTAGAAATCCACTAAAAGTTTTGTTTGGTTATCTTGCAATCCCGAGATAATCGTCTCCATGCTCCAAATCCATTTTAAAGCCATTTTTAAGGCATTTCGCGCATACACATGAAATGAACACATTTTTCTCCAAAACTATAACAGATGCAAGCTTGTCCTGTTTGGTGGAGATGATATTTAATAAAATAAGTAGAAATCCACTAAAAGTTTTGTTTGGTTATCTTGCAATCCCGAGATAATCGTCTCCATGCTCCAAATCCATTTTAAAGCCATTTTTAAGGCATTTCGCGCATACATGAAATGAACACATTTTTCTCCAAAACTATAACAGATGCAAGCTTGTCCTGTTTGGTGGAGATGATATTTAATAAAATAAGTAGAAATCCACTAAAAGTTTTGTTTGGTTATCTTGCAATCCCGAGATAATCGTCTCCATGCTCCAAATCCATTTTAAAGCCATTTTTAAGGCATTTCGCGCATACATGAAATGAATAGTGATGAGCGAGCATGCTTGTCACTACTCGGTACTCGCACGAGTATCACTGTACTCGGGCTGCTCGGCGGGGACCGAGTAATCTCGCGATACTCGTGCTTTACTCGTGGTCTTCATTTCTGCATGTTGGCGCTCTTTTGAGAGCCAGCCCTCATGCAGGGATTGGCTGGCAGACCACTGCAATGCCACAGCCCTGTTAGTTGTGGAATTGCAGTGATTGGCCGGCCTGCACAGCGTCACCGAGCCTTTATATAGGCCGGCGCGCTGTGCTCTGCTCACAGCTATTCTGACAGTGAGTGTAGGGAGAGTGTCGCTGATTCAGGGAAAGCTTTGCGGCCCTTTATAGTTAGTTCCGGAGCAGGGCTGCAAACAGTGTGACCAGAAGTCCTTCTCAGGACTATTCTAGTTGTATACAGGCAGGCAGGGTATAGCCAGGTCGGAGTACAGTAGCAGAGTCCTTCTCAGGACTATTGTTGCTATATACAGGCAGGGTATAGCCAGGTCGGAATACAGGCTAGTGACCAGAAGAGTCCTTGTCAGGACTATTGTAGCAGTATACAGGCAGGCAGGCAGGGTATATATAGCCATTCCTAGTGGTGACCGTATACCAGCCTTCATCATATCTGGGGCTGGTGTACACAGTGTAAAACAGTCCAGATAGTGTCAGACTTCTCAGTAATTGTCGCTCCTAAAAACCAGTTAGGTTCTTATTGCGTCCGTGCTTGCATTTAAAAACAGCACGTGTGTGGCAGTCGATGGCAGGGTACAGGTGCGCGTTTTGCACAAACTATTATATAACGCACAAGTCTAGTGTATAATACACGTCAGTCAGCAGTGTCTGATAGTGTCAGACTTCTCAGTAATTGTCGCTCCTAAAACCCAGTTAGGTTCTTATTGCGTCCGTGCTTGCATTTAAAAACAGCACGTGTGTGGCAGTCGGTGGCAGGGTACAGGTGCGCGTTTTGCACAAACTATTATATAACGCACAAGTCTAGTGTATAATACACGTCAGTCAGCAGTGTCTGATAGTGTCAGACTTCTCAGTAATTGTCGCTCCTAAAAACCAGTTATGTTCTTATTGCGTCCGTGCTTGCATTTAAAAACAGCACGTGTGTGGCAGTCGGTGGCAGGGTACAGGTGCGCGTTTTGCACAAACTATTATATAACGCACAAGTCTAGTGTATAATACACGTCAGTCAGCAGTGTCTGATAGTGTCAGACTTCTCAGTAATTGTCGCTCCTAAAACCCAGTTAGGTTCTTATTGCGTCCGTGCTTGCATTTAAAAACAGCACGTGTGTGGCAGTCGGTGGCAGGGTACAGGTGCGCGTTTTGCACAAACTATTATATAACGCACAAGTCTAGTGTATAATACACGTCAGTCAGCAGTGTCTGATAGTGTCAGACTTCTCAGTAATTGTCGCTCCTAAAAACCAGTTATGTTCTTATTGCGTCCGTGCTTGCATTTAAAAACAGCACGTGTGTGGCAGTCGGTGGCAGGGTACAGGTGCGCGTTTTGCACAAACTATTATATAACGCACAAGTCTAGTGTATAATACACGTCAGTCAGCAGTGTCTGATAGTGTCAGACTTCTCAGTAATTGTCGCTCCTAAAAACCAGTTAGGTTCTTATTGCGTCCGTGCTTGCATTTAAAAACAGCACGTGTGTGGCAGTCGGTGGCAGGGTACAGGTGCGCGTTTTGCACAAACTATTATATAACGCACAAGTCTAGTGTATAATACACGTCAGTCAGCAGTGTCTGATAGTGTCAGACTTCTCAGTAATTGTCGCTCCTAAAACCCAGTTAGGTTCTTATTGCGTCCGTGCTTGCATTTAAAAACAGCACGTGTGTGGCAGTCGGTGGCAGGGTACAGGTGCGCGTTTTGCACAAACTATTATATAACGCACAAGTCTAGTGTATAATACACGTCAGTCAGCAGTGTCTGATAGTGTCAGACTTCTCAGTAATTGTCGCTCCTAAAAACCAGTTAGGTTCTTATTGCGTCCGTGCTTGCATTTAAAAACAGCACGTGTGTGGCAGTCGGTGGCAGGGTACAGGTGCGCGTTTTGCACAAACTATTATATAACGCACAAGTCTAGTGTATAATACACGTCAGTCAGCAGTGTCTGATAGTGTCAGACTTCTCAGTAATTGTCGCTCCTAAAACCCAGTTAGGTTCTTATTGCGTCCGTGCTTGCATTTAAAAACAGCACGTGTGTGGCAGTCGGTGGCAGGGTACAGGTGCGCGTTTTGCACAAACTATTATATAACGCACAAGTCTAGTGTATAATACACGTCAGTCAGCAGTGTCTGATAGTGTCAGACTTCTCAGTAATTGTCGCTCCTAAAAACCAGTTAGGTTCTTATTGCGTCCGTGCTTGCATTTAAAAACAGCACGTGTGTGGCAGTCGGTGGCAGCGTCAGGCTCCACGTTGTCCCTGGATAGAGACGTGCATGAGGGCCTCAAAACATTGTTCCCATTGCAAAGGAGTGGGTCTCCTGTCGTTGTAATGTCCATTCTGCAAAGAATGGGCGAAAAAATTTACCACTGGGGGTATACCTGAAACAAAGGCCTAAGTATTGCAATTTGTAACGGTCATCATCATGGTGGCGCATGAGGAGAAGGAGGAGCAGTCCAGCGATTAGCCAAACTCCAGAAGTGTGTACCCATGGGTGAGTGGAGGTACATGGCAAACTTTAAATTCCGCTCTCATTTGCTGGTGGTGTGGTGAAGTCTGGCCCAATCCAACCCTTGTTCATCTTGATCAGAGTCAGCTTGTCAGCATTTTCAGTTGACAGGCGGGTGCGTTTATCTGTAATGATTCCACCTGCGGCACTAAAAACACGCTCTGACAAAACGCTAGCAGCAGGGCAGGCCAGGCCTTCCAAGGCGTAGAGAGCCAATTCATGCCACGTGTCCAGCTTGGATACCCAATAATTGTAAGGCACAGAGGAATGTCGGAGTACAGTTGTTCGATCTGCAAGGTACTCCTTCAGCATCTGGGCAAACTTAGGATTTCTTGTGGCACTACCCCGCACCTCAGGGGCTGTGGTACGTGAGGGGCTGAGAAAACTGTCACACATCTTAAAGACTGTTCCCCTACCTCTGGCGGATTGGACTTGTGCCTCTCTCGGCTGTACGCCTCGGTTGTCCACTGATTCATGACCTATGCCGCTAGCGTTTTGTGAGGGGAATGCTTTGCCTACTTCCGTGACTATGGCCTTCTGGAACTGCTGCATTTTGCCTGACCTCTCCGCCTCGGGAATAAGAGACATAAAGTTCTCCTTTTAGCGTGGGTCTAACAGTGTTACCAACCAGTAATGATTGTCGGCCAAGATGTTCTTAACGCGAGGGTCACGAGACAGGCAGCTTACCATAAAGTCAGCCATGTGTGCCAGACTCTTAACAGCCATCACTTCAGTATCCTGACCGACACGATGACTGAACATGCTGTCCTCCTCCTCCTCATCATCTACCCTGTCCTCTGGCCAGCCACGCTGAACCGAGGATATGACTGCATGTCATATCCTCAATTTGGCCAGAGAGTTGCTCCATGTCTTCATCCTCCTCCTCGTCATAGTCCTCCACTGCACGTTGTGATGAGACGAGGCTGGGCTGTGTGTTATCATCACCCACACCCACTACTGTTTCTTGCTGAAACTCATCGCGCTCCGCCTGCAATGCATCATGTTTGTTTTCTGAGCAGAGACCATTTTAGAAGGCAGAGAAGCGGTATGGTGACGCTAATAATGTCGTCATCGCCGCTCACCATCTTGTTGTAGTCCTCAAAGTTTTGGCGGATGGTGCATAGGTCGGACATCCATCTCCACTCCTCAGGTGTTATGTGTGGAGTTTGACCCATTTCCCGACGGCTTAGGTGATGCAGGTACTCAACAACTGCCCTCTTCTGCTCACATATCCTGACCAACATGTGCAGAGTTGAATTCCAACGCGTGGGGACATCACACACCAGTCTGTGTGCCGGAAGATGCAAACGGCGTCTTAAGGCGGCAAGGCCGGCTGAAGCAGTAGGTGACTTTCGAAAATGTGCAGACAGGCGGCGAACTTTTACCAGCAGATCAGACAGCTCTGACTATGACTTTAGAAACCGCTGAACCTCGAGGTTGAGCACATGGGCCAAGCATGGAACATGTGTCAGCTGGCCTCGCCTCAAAGCCGCCACCAGGTTCCGGCCATTGTCACACACCACCTTTCCTGGCTTTAGGTTCAGAGTTGTGAGCCAGTGATCTGCCTGCTGTTTCAGAGCTGTCCACACCTCTTCTGCATTGTGGGGTTTGTCACCTATGCAGATTAGCTTCAGCACTGCCTGTTGCCGCTTCGCCGAGGCAGTGCTGCAGTGCTTCTGTGTCGCCCTGGACAAGCCAGGGCCACAGAGCACAACACTTAAACACCCCACACTCCCTGCAGGCATATCATAGTCAAAACACAAAATCCTTGTTGCCTTCCCCAGGGGCTGTTGTCCACACCAGGGTGTGGAGCCAGGCGGTTGGTCTCCACCCACCGAGGAGGAGGGAAAACACAGGCAGTGAGAGTTAAGCTAAGGAAGTGGAAGGAGGAAAGTAGTAGAGAGGAGAAAAGTGACAGCAAAGAGCCTGAAGTTGGTCCGGGTGTGTGGCCTGGACAGGACAGCAAGGTTGGCAGGATGTGGTGACCGTCTGCAGTGGAGGCCGATTGGAGTCTGCCGTAAGGACCGTGGACGGGTGGTGACCCGGCCGTACCCGGACCGGTATACAAAGCGAAGCCAGCACCATTGGCAGAGGACTTTCGGATCCCGGCAAGGCTTGGTGTCGCCGTGAATTTGCCAAATCCGTTATTGAAGGGGACCTCAGGGTTTCCAAACAGCCAAGTCCAGATAGAAGGCAACCGTACAACCGTGAAGGGGAGACACAGCCACCGGCAAGGGCAACCGTCTCCCAGGGCCAGCGCCTGTGGGCAAAAGGGGCTCCTCCGGCCCATATCCAGGTCAGGGAGCGGGTTACCGTTGGGAAACCATCACTACCAACACTTAACTTCGGTGCAGGGAGAGACAGTCATCACTAACCTGCAGGGAGGAACAACCGCAGCCGTCCGAGTGACCCGTCCATCCAGCCACTTGTTTTACCCTGAACTGTGTCATCATCATTGGGCTGAGTGAGTACCTCCGTGCCGTGCGGCACAGCGCTGCCCCTGCGACCATGCACTTCATCAGGCCCCGCAACCCGCCTGTCATCCATCTCTACCCCATCACCAGGCCCCGGGACAACCAACCCCCCTACCCACGTAGGGGAGAAATAACAACAAAGCTGCTCCCTGTCACAGGCTCCCGGGATCCCCGTCCAGAGCAGCGGTGGTGTCCACACAATCACCACAACCGTGGGTGGCGTCACGGACAATATCCCCAAAACCCAAACCACCCCTTTTCACTCACGGGCGAGTAGCGCCGCTCGAGTCCCCGGGATCCGGCCATCGCTCGAGCCAACGAGCAGCAGCAGCCGTAGAGCTGCGTCAGCCGGACCCGAGCAGTGGGAGAGCGCACCGTCCCCTCCTCCGCCAGCGACACTTACAGCTTGGGACTGGTGTGGAGGGTAAAGTGGATCAGGATGCGCAGGAGGAGGAGGAGGCTGAGGAGCATGACATTCCGGAGCTGTAGAGTGTGTGTGAAACCCTGACTGAGGTAGGGCCTGCAAAACTTGGTGTGTGAAGGACGTATTCCGTCCCTCGCTCAGACTGGGTCCCAGCTTGCACAATATTAACCCAGTGTGACGTCAACGAGATGTAGCGGCCTTGCCCACATGCACTTGTCCACGTGTCTGTGGTTAGGTGGACTTTGGCTGAAACAGCGTTGTTCCGGGCACGTGTGATGTTTTGTGACACGTGGTTAGTTATGCAATGCGGGGACGGCACACAGGGAGAAATAGTGGCGGCTGTGGACCGAGTAACGTGGGACAGCTGCCACCATCAGTTCGCGGAATGCTTCTGTCTCAACCAGCCTAAAAGGCAACATTTCCAGCGCAAGCAGTCGCGAAATGTTAGCATTTAGAACTGTGGCATGTGGGGTGTTGGCAGTGTATTTGCGCCTGCGCTCAAAGGTTTGCTGAATGGATAACTGAACGTTGCGCTGGGACAAGGACGTGCTTGATGATGGTGTTCTTTCTGCGTAGGCAACTGCAGGTGCAGGAGTGGAGGAGGCTTGTTCGCAGGCAGCATGGACAGGGGATTGGCTCGCATGCACAACCAGCGAAGACGTAGCAGTGACATCAGCAAGCACTGCTCCTCGACTCTGTTGTACTTCCCACAAAGTCGGGTGCTTGGCTGACATGTGCCTGATCATGCTGGTGGTGGTCAGGCTGCTAGTTTTGGTACCCCTGCTGATGCTGGCATGGCAGGTGTTGTAAATGGCCTTTTTAGAATCATCTGGAGCCAACTTAAAAAACTGCCAGTGTCAGAGTTCCTGGTTTTCCAGTTTTCTTTTGAAAGAGCTTGCCCTTTGTTAACATGGAGTTTTCTGTTATGTTGCCCTACTTCCTGTCCATCTGTTTAAAAGCCGCCCCTAAAGCTTAGTCCAGTGCCTGAGTATACTGCTTCCTGTGTGCTCCTGCCCTGCTGCTTTTGGTTCCTGATTGTTATTCGGATCCTCTTGGAAAACAACCGACACCGACTCTGGACTTCATCTGGTATCATCTAGCTGTACCTGGACTCCGTTTGCCGTCTTTGGTCGGAACTTCTGCCCGGTTCCTTCCGTTTAATACCACTCTGGACTCACATCACGTACAGACATTTTTCGACTTACCTATTGCCCTTTTGTGTCCCGGCTGCTGCGCATTTAGGGCTTCTGGGGTGATTGCCAGACAGTCCCTGTATAGGGGTTTGCTGTTGGTGGTCTCCCTGGGGGAGTCCGGTGCGCGGTACCGGGAATTCCCTTTCGCTCAGTCCCTGGAAGGTATTTCCTGTATTTATGTTCTACTGTGTTTTTGTTCCGTTTATGTACATATTTGCTGGTTGCATATTATAAATGTCTTGCACCAAGAACTCGTCTCTGGTTGTCATTGCCCTAACGCAATCGAAATCCTCAATACATACAATAGTATTACAGCCAGACTCGGGAAGACCTAACATTTGTACAGGCACCTTGTGTCGTGTTGTTCCGGGGAACAGTTGACTGACGTCTGCCTGGGGCCACCACTCTGCTTCTTACTGCCTGTTGTGATGCTACGCCTCCCTCCCCCTGTGCACTGCTGTCCTCGCTCTGCATATCCTCCTGCCAGGTTGGGTCAGTTACTGGATCATCCACCACGTCGTCTTCCTCTTCCGCACCCTGCTCCTCCTCCTGACTTCCTGACAATTGTGTCTCATCATCGGCCACCCCTTGTTGAGACACGTTGCCAACTTCGTGAGAACGTGGCTGCTCAAATATTTGTGCATCTGTACATACAATCTCGTCATGGCCCACTTCAACAGGAGCTGGCGAGAGGCCAGAATTTGTGAATGGAAACGTGAACGAACAGCTATTCCGAGTGTCCAAGTGTGGGATCAGTAATGTCCGTGGACGTGTACTCGGCCTGGTGGTAGGAAGGAGGATCAGGTTCTGAAATGTGCAGTGCAGTATCACGGCTACTGACACTTGACCGTGTGGAAGACAGAGTGTTTGTGGTGGTGCCAATCTGACTGGAAGCATTATCCGCTATCCAACTAACAACCTGTTGACACTGGTCTTGGTTCAAGAGGGGTGTACTGCTGCGGTCCCCAAGAATTTGGGACAGGACGTGCGAGCGACTAGATGTGGCCCTTTGTTGTGGCGAAATTAGAGCTTGCACACAACCTCGGTGTCTGCCTGCACCACCATCACGTCCACTTCCTTGTTCGTTGACAACGCCCTTGCGCATTTTGCAATGCTGTGCTGATGTGTATTCACTAGACTTGTGTGTTATATCCAAGTTTGTGCAAAACTCACACAAATGCAGCGGAAAGCTGCCACCAACAGGCACACACGTGCGGTTTTTAAATGCAAGCACGGAGGCACTAAGAACCTAACAGGTCTCTATCCAGGGACAACGTAGAGCCTCCCAATGTTTGGCTTCCCTGCCTAAGGGCTATACTATAATACACCCACTTCCTTCCAATGGGCACTTCAGGTTTACAGGCCTTCATGCACGTCTCTATCCAGGGACAACGTGGAGCCTAACAATGTTTGGCTTCCCTGCCTAAGGGCTATACTATAATACACCCACTTCCTTCCAATGGGCACTTCAGGTTTACAGGCCTTCATGCACGTCTCTATCCAGGGACAACGTGGAGCCTCCCAATGTTTGGCTTCCCTGCCTAAGGGCTATACTATAATACACCCACTTCCTTCCAATGGGCACTTCAGGTTTACAGGCCTTCATGCACGTCTCTATCCAGGGACAACGTGGAGCCTCCCAATGTTTGGCTTCCCTGCCTAAGGGCTATACTATAATACACCCACTTCCTTCCAATGGGCACTTCAGGTTTACAGGCCTTCATGCACGTCTCTATCCAGGGACAACGTGGAGCCTCCCAATGTTTGGCTTCCCTGCCTAAGGGCTATACTATAATACACCCACTTCCTTCCAATGTGCACTTCAGGTTTACAGGCCTTCATGCACGTCTCTATCCAGGGACAACGTGGAGCCTCCCAATGTTTGGCTTCCCTGCCTAAGGGCTATACTATAATACACCCACTTCCTTCCAATGGGCACTTCAGGTTTACAGGCCTTCATGCACGTCTCTATCCAGGGACAACGTGGAGCCTCCCAATGTTTGGCTTCCCTGCCTAAGGGCTATACTATAATACACCCACTTCCTTCCAATGGGCACTTCAGGTTTACAGGCCTTCATGCACGTCTCTATCCAGGGACAACGTGGAGCCTCCCAATGTTTGGCTTCCCTGCCTAAGGGCTATACTATAATACACCCACTTCCTTCCAATGGGCACTTCAGGTTTACAGGCCTTCATGCACGTCTCTATCCAGGGACAACGTGGAGCCTCCCAATGTTTGGCTTCCCTGCCTAAGGGCTATACTATAATACACCCACTTCCTTCCAATGGGCACTTCAGGTTTACAGGCCTTCATGCACGTCTCTATCCAGGGACAACGTGGAGCCTCCCAATGTTTGGCTTCCCTGCCTAAGGGCTATACTATAATACACCCACTTCCTTCCAATGGGCACTTCAGGTTTACAGGCCTTCATGCACGTCTCTATCCAGGGACAACGTGGAGCCTCCCAATGTTTGGCTTCCCTGCCTAAGGGCTATACTATAATACACCCACTTCCTTCCAATGGGCACTTCAGGTTTACAGGCCTTCATGCACGTCTCTATCCAGGGACAACGTGGAGCCTCCCAATGTTTGGCTTCCCTGCCTAAGGGCTATACTATAATACACCCACTTCCTTCCAATGGGCACTTCAGGTTTACAGGCCTTCATGCACGTCTCTATCCAGGGACAACGTGGAGCCTCCCAATGTTTGGCTTCCCTGCCTAAGGGCTATACTATAATACACCCACTTCCTTCCAATGGGCACTTCAGGTTTACAGGCCTTCATGCACGTCTCTATCCAGGGACAACGTGGAGCCTCCCAATGTTTGGCTTCCCTGCCTAAGGGCTATACTATAATACACCCACTTCCTTCCAATGGGCACTTCAGGTTTACAGGCCTTCATGCACGTCTCTATCCAGGGACAACGTGGAGCCTCCCAATGTTTGGCTTCCCTGCCTAAGGGCTATACTATAATACACCCACTTCCTTCCAATGGGCACTTCAGGTTTACAGGCCCTCATGCACGTCTGTATGCAGGGGCATTGGTGAACCTCACAATTTAGGACTGCCCTGGCAAAGGAAAATACTACAAAGACTCACTTCCTCAAAATGGGCACATTAGACTCAAGAGGCCTTCATGTACGTCTCTTCTCAGGGACATCGGAGTGCCACACAATGTTTTCACGTAAAATCTTTCATGTATTGATCTCAAAAAGTAACATACACCAGCTCTATCTCACTATTGGGTATGTGCCCTTAACATTTCCGCCATGAAAAATCATTTTGGGGTCATTTTGGAAGGTTTTCTGGTGAGTCCGTAAAAATGGCGTAAAACGCGGACAAAATTGTTCACAGCTGTGACTTTTGAGTGATAAATGCTTCAAGGGGTCTTCCCCATGCTGTTGCCATGTCATTTGAGCACTCTTCTGAGACTTTTGTGACATTTTTAGGGTTTCTCCATGCTGCCGGGAGGTCATTTCACAAAAATACTCGGGTCTCCCATAGGATAACATTGGGCTCGTTGCTCGGGCCGAGTACACGAGTATCTTGGGAGGCTCGGCCCGAGCTTCGAGCACCCGAGCTTTTTAGTACTCGCTCATCACTAGAAATGAACACATTTTTCTCCAAAACTATAACAGATGCAAGCTTGTCCTGTTTGGTGGAGATGATATTTAATAAAATAAGTAGAAATCCACTAAAAGTTTTGTTTGGTTATCTTGCAATCCCGAGATAATCGTCTCCATGCTCCAAATCCATTTTAAAGCCATTTTTAAGGCATTTCGCGCATACATGAAATGAACACATTTTTCTCCAAAACTATAACAGATGCAAGCTTGTCCTGTTTGGTGGAGATGATATTTAATAAAATAAGTAGAAATCCACTAAACGTTTTGTTTGGTTATATTGCAATCCCGAGATAATCGTCTCCATGCTCCAAATCCATTTTAAAGCCATTTTTAAGGCATTTCGCGCATACATGAAATGAACACATTTTTCTCCAAAACTATAACAGATGCAAGCTTGTCCTGTTTGGTGGAGATGATATTTAATAAAATAAGTAGAAATCCACTAAAAGTTTTGTTTGGTTATCTTGCAATCCCGAGATAATCGTCTCCATGCTCCAAATCCATTTTAAAGCCATTTTTAAGGCATTTCGCGCATACATGAAATGAACACATTTTTCTCCAAAACTATAACAGATGCAAGCTTGTCCTGTTTGGTGGAGATGATATTTAATAAAATAAGTAGAAATCCACTAAAAGTTTTGTTTGGTTATCTTGCAATCCCGAGATAATCGTCTCCATGCTCCAAATCCATTTTAAAGCCATTTTTAAGGCATTTCGCGCATACATGAAATGAACACATTTTTCTCCAAAACTATAACAGATGCAAGCTTGTCCTGTTTGGTGGAGATAATATTTAATAAAATAAGTAGAAATCTACTAAAAGTTTCGTTTGTTTATATTGCCATCCTGAGATAATCGTCTCCATGCTCCAAATCCATTTTAAAGCCATTTCAAAGGCATTTTGCGCATACATGAAATGAACACATATTTCTCCAAAACTATAACACATGCAAGCTTGTCCTGTTTGGTGGAGATGATATTTAATAAAATAAGTAGAAATCCACTAAAAGTTTTGTTTGGTTATCTTGCAATCCCGAGATAATCGTCTCCATGCTCCAAAACCATTTTAAAGCCATTTTTAAGGCATTTCGCGCATACATGAAATGAACACATTTTTCTCCAAAACTATAACAGATGCAAGCTTGTCCTGTTTGGTGGAGATGATATTTAATAAAATAAGTAGAAATCCACTAAAAGTTTTGTTTGGTTATCTTGCAATCCCGAGATAATCGTCTCCATGCTCCAAATCCATTTTAAAGCCATTTTTAAGGCATTTCGCGCATACATGAAATGAACACATTTTTCTCCAAAACTATAACAGATGCAAGCTTGTCCTCTTTGGTGGAGATGATATTTAATAAAATAAGTAGAAATCCACTAAAAGTTTTGTTTGGTTATCTTGCAATCCCGAGATAATCGTCTCCATGCTCCAAATCCATTTTAAAGCCATTTTTAAGGCATTTCGCGCATACATGAAATGAACACATTTTTCTCCAAAACTATAACAGATGCAAGCTTGTCCTGTTTGGTGGAGATGATATTTAATAAAATAAGTAGAAATCCACTAAAAGTTTTGTTTGGTTATCTTGCAATCCCGAGATAATCGTCTCCATGCTCCAAATCCATTTTAAAGCCATTTTTAAGGCATTTCGCGCATACATGAAATGAACACATTTTTCTCCAAAACTATAACAGATGCAAGCTTGTCCTGTTTGGTGGAGATGATATTTAATAAAATAAGTAGAAATCCACTAAAAGTTTTGTTTGGTTATCTTGCAATCCCGAGATAATCGTCTCCATGCTCCAAATCCATTTTAAAGCCATTTTTAAGGCATTTCGCGCATACATGAAATGAACACATTTTTTTCCAAAACTATAACAGATGCAAGCTTGTCCTGTTTGGTGGAGATGATATTTAATAAAATAAGTAGAAATCCACTAAAAGTTTTGTTTGGTTATCTTGCAATCCCGAGATAATCGTCTCCATGCTCCAAATCCATTTTAAAGCCATTTTTAAGGCATTTCGCGCATACATGAAATTAACACATTTTTCTCCAAAACTATAACAGATGCAAGCTTGTCCTGTTTGGTGGAGATGATATTTAATAAAATAAGTAGAAATCCACTAAACGTTTTGTTTGGTTATATTGCAATCCCGAGATAATCGTCTCCATGCTCCAAATCCATTTTAAAGCCATTTTTAAGGCATTTCGCGCATACATGAAATGAACACATTTTTCTCCAAAACTATAACAGATGCAAGCTTGTCCTGTTTGGTGGAGATGATATTTAATAAAATAAGTAGAAATCCACTAAAAGTTTTGTTTGGTTATCTTGCAATCCCGAGATAATCGTCTCCATGCTCCAAATCCATTTTAAAGCCATTTTTAAGGCATTTCGCGCATACATGAAATGAACACATTTTTCTCCAAAACTATAACAGATGCAAGCTTGTCCTGTTTGGTGGAGATGATATTTAATAAAATAAGTAGAAATCCACTAAAAGTTTTGTTTGGTTATCTTGCAATCCCGAGATAATCGTCTCCATGCTCCAAATCCATTTTAAAGCCATTTTTAAGGCATTTCGCGCATACATGAAATGAACACATTTTTCTCCAAAACTATAACAGATGCAAGCTTGTCCTGTTTGGTGGAGATAATATTTAATAAAATAAGTAGAAATCTACTAAAAGTTTCGTTTGTTTATATTGCCATCCTGAGATAATCGTCTCCATGCTCCAAATCCATTTTAAAGCCATTTCAAAGGCATTTTGCGCATACATGAAATGAACACATATTTCTCCAAAACTATAACACATGCAAGCTTGTCCTGTTTGGTGGAGATGATATTTAATAAAATAAGTAGAAATCCACTAAATGTTTTGTTTGGTTATCTTGCAATCCCGAGATAATCGTCTCCATGCTCCAAATCCATTTTAAAGCCATTTTTAAGGCATTTCGCGCATACATGAAATGAACACATTTTTCTCCAAAACTATAACAGATGCAAGCTTGTCCTGTTTGGTGGAGATGATATTTAATAAAATAAGTAGAAATCCACTAAAAGTTTTGTTTGGTTATCTTGCAATCCCGAGATAATCGTCTCCATGCTCCAAATCCATTTTAAAGCCATTTTTAAGGCATTTCGCGCATACATGAAATGAACACATTTTTCTCCAAAACTATAACAGATGCAAGCTTGTCCTGTTTGGTGGAGATAATATTTAATAAAATAAGTAGAAATCTACTAAAAGTTTCGTTTGTTTATATTGCCATCCTGAGATAATCGTCTCCAGGCTCCAAATCCATTTTAAAGCCATTTCAAAGGCATTTTGCGCATACATGAAATGAACACATTTTTCTCCAAAACTATAACACATGCAAGCTTGTCCTGTTTGGTGGAGATGATATTTAATAAAATAAGTAGAAATCCACTAAAAGTTTTGTTTGGTTATCTTGCAATCCCGAGATAATCGTCTCCATGCTCCAAATCCATTTTAAAGCCATTTTTAAGGCATTTCGCGCATACATGAAATGAACACATTTTTCTCCAAAACTATAACAGATGCAAGCTTGTCCTGTTTGGTGGAGATGATATTTAATAAAATAAGTAGAAATCCACTAAAAGTTTTGTTTGGTTATCTTGCAATCCCGAGATAATCGTCTCCATGCTCCAAATCCATTTTAAAGCCATTTTTAAGGCATTTCGCGCATACATGAAATGAACACATTTTTCTCCAAAACTATAACAGATGCAAGCTTGTCCTGTTTGGTGGAGATGATATTTAATAAAATAAGTAGAAATCCACTAAAAGTTTTGTTTGGTTATCTTGCAATCCCGAGATAATCGTCTCCATGCTCCAAATCCATTTTAAAGCCATTTTTAAGGCATTTCGCGCATACATGAAATGAACACATTTTTCTCCAAAACTATAACAGATGCAAGCTTGTCCTGTTTGGTGGAGATGATATTTAATAAAATAAGTAGAGATCCACTAAAAGTTTTGTTTGGTTATCTTGCAATCCCGAGATAATCGTCTCCATGCTCCAAATCCATTTTAAAGCCATTTCAAAGGCATTTTGCGCATACATGAAATGAACACATTTTTCTCCAAAACTATAACACATGCAAGCTTGTCCTGTTTGGTGGAGATGATATTTAATAAAATAAGTAGAAATCCACTAAAAGTTTTGTTTGGTTATCTTGCAATCCCGAGATAATCGTCTCCATGCTCCAAATCCATTTTAAAGCCATTTTTAAGGCATTTCGCGCATACATGAAATGAACACATTTTTCTCCAAAACTATAACAGATGCAAGCTTGTCCTGTTTGGTGGAGATGATATTTAATAAAATAAGTAGAAATACACTAAAAGTTTTGTTTGGTTATCTTGCAATCCCGAGATAATCGTCTCCATGCTCCAAATCCATTTTAAAGCCATTTTTAAGGCATTTCGCGCATACATGAAATGAACACATTTTTCTCCAAAACTATAACAGATGCAAGCTTGTCCTGTTTGGTGGAGATGATATTTAATAAAATAAGTAGAAATCCACTAAAAGTTTTGTTTGGTTATCTTGCAATCCCGAGATAATCGTCTCCATGCTCCAAATCCATTTTATAGTCATTTTTAAGGCATTTCGCGCATACATGAAATGAACACATTTTTCTCCAAAACTATAACAGATGCAAGCTTGTTCTGTTTGGTGGAGATGATATTTAATAAAATAAGTAGAAATCCACTAAAAGTTTTGTTTGGTTATCTTGCAATCCCGAGATAATCGTCTCCATGCTCCAAATCCATTTTAAAGCCATTTCAAAGGCATTTTGCGCATACATGAAATGAACACATTTTTCTCCAAAACTATAACACATGCAAGCTTGTCCTGTTTGGTGGAGATGATATTTAATAAAATAAGTAGAAATCCACTAAAAGTTTTGTTTGGTTATCTTGCAATCCCGAGATAATCGTCTCCATGCTCCAAATCCATTTTAAAGCCATTTTTAAGGCATTTCGCGCATACATGAAATGAACACATTTTTCTCCAAAACTATAACAGATGCAAGCTTGTCCTGTTTGGTGGAGATGATATTTAATAAAATAAGTAGAAATCCACTAAAAGTTTTGTTTGGTTATCTTGCAATCCCGAGATAATCGTCTCCATGCTCCAAATCCATTTTAAAGCCATTTTTAAGGCATTTCGCCTATACATGAAATGAACACATTTTTCTCCAAAACTATAACAGATGCAAGCTTGTCCTGTTTGGTGGAGATAATATTTAATAAAATAAGTAGAAATCTACTAAAAGTTTCGTTTGTTTATATTGCCATCCTGAGATAATCGTCTCCATGCTCCAAATCCATTTTAAAGCCATTTCAAAGGCATTTTGCGCATACATGAAATGAACACATTTTTCTCCAAAACTATAACACATGCAAGCTTGTCCTGTTTGGTGGAGATGATATTTAATAAAATAAGTAGAAATCCACTAAAAGTTTTGTTTGGTTATCTTGCAATCCCGAGATAATCGTCTCCATGCTCCAAATCCATTTTAAAGCCATTTTTAAGGCATTTCGCGCATACATGAAATGAACACATTTTTCTCCAAAACTATAACAGATGCAAGCTTGTCCTGTTTGGTGGAGATAATATTTAATAAAAAAAGTAGAAATCTACTAAAAGTTTCGTTTGTTTATATTGCCATCCTGAGATAATCGTCTCCATGCTCCAAATCCATTTTAAAGCCATTTCAAAGGCATTTTGCGCATACATGAAATGAACACATTTTTCTCCAAAACTATAACACATGCAAGCTTGTCCTGTTTGGTGGAGATGATATTTAATAAAATAAGTAGAAATCCACTAAAAGTTTTGTTTGGTTATCTTGCAATCCCGAGATAATCGTCTCCATGTTCCAAATCCATTTTAAAGCCATTTTTAAGGCATTTCGCGCATACATGAAATGAACACATTTTTCTCCAAAACTATAACAGATGCAAGCTTGTCCTGTTTGGTGGAGATGATATTTAATAAAATAAGTAGAAATCCACTAAAAGTTTTGTTTGGTTATCTTGCAATCCCGAGATAATCGTCTCCATGCTCCAAATCCATTTTAAAGCCATTTTTAAGGCATTTCGCGCATACATGAAATGAACACATTTTTCTCCAAAACTATAACAGATGCAAGCTTGTCCTGTTTGGTGGAGATGATATTTAATAAAATAAGTAGAAATCCACTAAAAGTTTTGTTTGGTTATCTTGCAATCCCGAGATAATTGTCTCCATGCTCCAAATCCATTTTAAAGCCATTTTTAAGGCATTTCGCGCATACATGAAATGAACACATTTTTCTCCAAAACTATAACAGATGCAAGCGTGTCCTGTTTGGTGGAGATGATATTTAATAAAATAAGTAGAAATCCACTAAAAGTTTTGTTTGGTTATCTTGCAATCCCGAGATAATCGTCTCCATGCTCCAAATCCATTTTAAAGCCATTTTTAAGGCATTTCGCGCATACATGAAATGAACACATTTTTCTCCAAAACTATAACAGATGCAAGCTTGTCCTGTTTGGTGGAGATGATATTTAATAAAATAAGTAGAAATCCACTAAAAGTTTTGTTTGGTTATCTTGCAATCCCGAGATAATCGTCTCCATGCTCCAAATCCATTTTAAAGCCATTTTTAAGGCATTTCGCGCATACATGAAATGAACACATTTTTCTCCAAAACTATAACAGATGCAAGCTTGTCCTGTTTGGTGGAGATGATATTTAATAAAATAAGTAGAAATCCACTATAAGTTTTGTTTGGTTATATTGCAATCCCGAGATAATCGTCTCCATGCTCCAAATCCATTTGAAAGCCATTTTTAAGGCATTTCGCGCATACATGAAATGAACACATTTTTCTCCAAAACTATAACAGATGCAAGCTTGTCCTGTTTGGTGGAGATGATATTTAATAAAATAAGTAGAAATCCACTAAAAGTTTTGTTTGGTTATCTTGCAATCCCGAGATAATCGTCTCCATGCTCCAAATCCATTTTAAAGCCATTTTTAAGGCATTTCGCGCATACATGAAATGAACACATTTTTCTCCAAAACTATAACAGATGCAAGCTTGTCCTGTTTGGTGGAGATGATATTTAATAAAATAAGTAGAAATCCACTAAAAGTTTTGTTTGGTTATCTTGCAATCCCGAGATAATCGTCTCCATGCTCCAAATCCATTTTAAAGCCATTTTTAAGGCATTTCGCGCATACATGAAATGAACACATTTTTCTCCAAAACTATAACAGATGCAAGCTTGTCCTGTTTGGTGGAGATGATATTTAATAAAATAAGTAGAAATCCACTAAAAGTTTTGTTTGGTTATCTTGCAATCCCGAGATAATCGTCTCCATGCTCCAAATCCATTTTAAAGCCATTTTTAAGGCATTTCGCGCATACATGAAATGAACACATTTTTCTCCAAAACTATAACAGATGCAAGCTTGTCCTGTTTGGTGGAGATATTTAATAAAATAAGTAGAAATCTACTAAAAGTTTCGTTTGTTTATATTGCCATCCTGAGATAATCGTCTCCATGCTCCAAATCCATTTTAAAGCCATTTCAAAGGCATTTTGCGCATACATGAAATGAACACATATTTCTCCAAAACTATAACACATGCAAGCTTGTCCTGTTTGGTGGAGATGATATTTAATAAAATAAGTAGAAATCCACTAAAAGTTTTGTTTGGTTATCTTGCAATCCCGAGATAATCGTCTCCATGCTCCAAATCCATTTTAAAGCCATTTTTAAGGCATTTCGCGCATACATGAAATGAACACATTTTTCTCCAAAACTATAACAGATGCAAGCTTGTCCTGTTTGGTGGAGATGATATTTAATAAAATAAGTAGAAATCCACTAAAAGTTTTGTTTGGTTATCTTGCAATCCCGAGATAATCGTCTCCATGCTCCAAATCCATTTTAAAGCCATTTTTAAGGCATTTCGCACATACATGAAATGAACACATTTTTCTCCAAAACTATAACAGATGCAAGCTTGTCCTGTTTGGTGGAGATAATATTTAATAAAATAAGTAGAAATCTACTAAAAGTTTCGTTTGTTTATATTGCCATCCTGAGATAATCGTCTCCATGCTCCAAATCCATTTTAAAGCCATTTTTAAGGCATTTTGCGCATACATGAAATGAACACATTTTTCTCCAAAACTATAACACATGCAAGCTTGTCCTGTTTGGTGGAGATGATATTTAATAAAATAAGTAGAAATCCACTAAAAGTTTTGTTTGGTTATCTTGCAATCCCGAGATAATCGTCTCCATGCTCCAAATCCATTTTAAAGCCATTTTTAAGGCATTTCGCGCATACATGAAATGAACACATTTTTCTCCAAAACTATAACAGATGCAAGCTTGTCCTGTTTGGTGGAGATGATATTTAATAAAATAAGTAGAAATCCACTAAAAGTTTTGTTTGGTTATCTTGCAATCCCGAGATAATCGTCTCCATGCTCCAAATCCATTTTAAAGCCATTTTTAAGGCATTTCGCGCATACATGAAATGAACACATTTTTCTCCAAAACTATAACAGATGCAAGCTTGTCCTGTTTGGTGGAGATAATATTTAATAAAATAAGTAGAAATCTACTAAAAGTTTCGTTTGTTTATATTGCCATCCTGAGATAATCGTCTCCATGCTCCAAATCCATTTTAAAGCCATTTCAAAGGCATTTTGCGCATACATGAAATGAACACATTTTTCTCCAAAACTATAACACATGCAAGCTTGTCCTGTTTGGTGGAGATGATATTTAATAAAATAAGTAGAAATCCACTAAAAGTTTTGTTTGGTTATCTTGCAATCCCGAGATAATCGTCTCCATGCTCCAAATCCATTTTAAAGCCATTTTTAAGGCATTTCGCGCATACATGAAATGAACACATTTTTCTCCAAAACTATAACAGATGCAAGCTTGTCCTGTTTGGTGGAGATGATATTTAATAAAATAAGTAGAAATCCACTAAAAGTTTTGTTTGGTTATCTTGCAATCCCGAGATAATCGTCTCCATGCTCCAAATCCATTTTAAAGCCATTTTTAAGGCATTTCGCGCATACATGAAATGAACACATTTTTCTCCAAAACTATAACAGATGCAAGCTTGTCCTGTTTGGTGGAGATGATATTTAATAAAATAAGTAGAAATCCACTAAAAGTTTTGTTTGGTTATCTTGCAATCCCGAGATAATCGTCTCCATGCTCCAAATCCATTTTAAAGCCATTTTTAAGGCATTTCGCGCATACATGAAATGAACACATTTTTCTCCAAAACTATAACAGATGCAAGCTTGTCCTGTTTGGTGGAGATGATATTTAATAAAATAAGTAGAAATCCACTAAAAGTTTTGTTTGGTTATCTTGCAATCCCGAGATAATCGTCTCCATGCTCCAAATCCATTTTAAAGCCATTTTTAAGGCATTTCGCGCATACATGAAATGAACACATTTTTCTCCAAAACTATAACAGATGCAAGCTTGTCCTGTTTGGTGGAGATGATATTTAATAAAATAAGTAGAGATCCACTAAAAGTTTTGTTTGGTTATCTTGCAATCCCGAGATAATCGTCTCCATGCTCCAAATCCATTTTAAAGCCATTTCAAAGGCATTTTGCGCATACATGAAATGAACACATTTTTCTCCAAAACTATAACACATGCAAGCTTGTCCTGTTTGGTGGAGATGATATTTAATAAAATAAGTAGAAATCCACTAAAAGTTTTGTTTGGTTATCTTGCAATCCCGAGATAATCGTCTCCATGCTCCAAATCCATTTTAAAGCCATTTTTAAGGCATTTCGCGCATACATGAAATGAACACATTTTTCTCCAAAACTATAACAGATGCAAGCTTGTCCTGTTTGGTGGAGATAATATTTAATAAAATAAGTAGAAATCTACTAAAAGTTTCGTTTGTTTATATTGCCATCCTGAGATAATCGTCTCCATGCTCCAAATCCATTTTAAAGCCATTTCAAAGGCATTTTGCGCATACATGAAATGAACACATATTTCTCCAAAACTATAACACATGCAAGCTTGTCCTGTTTGGTGGAGATGATATTTAATAAAATAAGTAGAAATCCACTAAAAGTTTTGTTTGGTTATCTTGCAATCCCGAGATAATCGTCTCCATGCTCCAAATCCATTTTAAAGCCATTTTTAAGGCATTTCGCGCATACATGAAATGAACACATTTTTCTCCAAAACTATAACAGATGCAAGCTTGTCCTGTTTGGTGGAGATGATATTTAATAAAATAAGTAGAAATCCACTAAAAGTTTTGTTTGGTTATCTTGCAATCCCGAGATAATCGTCTCCATGCTCCAAATCCATTTTAAAGCCATTTTTAAGGCATTTCGCGCATACAAGAAATGAACACATTTTTCTCCAAAACTATAACAGATGCAAGCTTGTCCTGTTTGGTGGAGATAATATTTAATAAAATAAGTAGAAATCTACTAAAAGTTTCGTTTGTTTATATTGCCATCCTGAGATAATCGTCTCCATGCTCCAAATCCATTTTAAAGCCATTTCAAAGGCATTTTGCGCATACATGAAATGAACACATTTTTCTCCAAAACTATAACACATGCAAGCTTGTCCTGTTTGGTGGAGATGATATTTATTAAAATAAGTAGAAATCCACTAAAAGTTTTGTTTGGTTATCTTGCAATCCCGAGATAATCGTCTCCATGGTCCAAATCCATTTTAAAGCCATTTTTAAGGCATTTCGCGTATACATGAAATGAACACATTTTTCTCCAAAACTATAACAGATGCAAGCTTGTCCTGTTTGGTGGAGATGATATTTAATAAAATAAGTAGAAATCCACTAAAAGTTTTGTTTGGTTATCTTGCAATCCCGAGATAATCGTCTCCATGCTCCAAATCCATTTTAAAGCCATTTTTAAGGCATTTCGCGCATACATGAAATGAACACATTTTTCTCCAAAACTATAACAGATGCAAGCTTGTCCTGTTTGGTGGAGATAATATTTAATAAAATAAGTAGAAATCTACTAAAAGTTTCGTTTGTTTATATTGCCATCCTGAGATAATCGTCTCCATGCTCCAAATCCATTTTAAAGCCATTTCAAAGGCATTTTGCGCATACATGAAATGAACACATTTTTCTCCAAAACTATAACACATGCAAGCTTGTCCTGTTTGGTGGAGATGATATTTAATAAAATAAGTAGAAATCCACTAAAAGTTTTGTTTGGTTATCTTGCAATCCCGAGATAATCGTCTCCATGCTCCATATCCATTTTAAAGCCATTTTTAAGGCATTTCGCGCATACATGAAATGAACACATTTTTCTCCAAAACTATAACAGATGCAAGCTTGTCCTGTTTGGTGGAGATGATATTTAATAAAATAAGTAGAAATCCACTAAAAGTTTTGTTTGGTTATCTTGCAATCCCGAGATAATCGTCTCCATGCTACAAATCCATTTTAAAGCCATTTTTAAGGCATTTCGCGCATACATGAAATGAACACATTTTTCTCCAAAACTATAACAGATGCAAGCTTGTCCTGTTTGGTGGAGATAATATTTAATAAAATAAGTAGAAATCTACTAAAAGTTTCGTTTGTTTATATTGCCATCCTGAGATAATCGTCTCCATGCTCCAAATCCATTTTAAAGCCATTTCAAAGGCATTTTGCGCATACATGAAATGAACACATATTTCTCCAAAACTATAACACATGCAAGCTTGTCCTGTTTGGTGGAGATGATATTTAATAAAATAAGTAGAAATCCACTAAATGTTTTGTTTGGTTATCTTGCAATCCCGAGATAATCGTCTCCATGCTCCAAATCCATTTTAAAGCCATTTTTAAGGCATTTCGCGCATACATGAAATGAACACATTTTTCTCCAAAACTATAACAGATGCAAGCTTGTCCTGTTTGGTGGAGATGATATTTAATAAAATAAGTAGAAATCCACTAAAAGTTTTGTTTGGTTATCTTGCAATCCCGAGATAATCGTCTCCATGCTCCAAATCCATTTTAAAGCCATTTTTAAGGCATTTCGCGCATACATGAAATGAACACATTTTTCTCCAAAACTATAACAGATGCAAGCTTGTCCTGTTTGGTGGAGATGATATTTAATAAAATAAGTAGAGATCCACTAAAAGTTTTGTTTGGTTATCTTGCAATCCCGAGATAATCGTCTCCATGCTCCAAATCCATTTTAAAGCCATTTCAAAGGCATTTTGCGCATACATGAAATGAACACATTTTTCTCCAAAACTATAACACATGCAAGCTTGTCCTGTTTGGTGGAGATGATATTTAATAAAATAAGTAGAAATCCACTAAAAGTTTTGTTTGGTTATCTTGCAATCCCGAGATAATCGTCTCCATGCTCCAAATCCATTTTAAAGCCATTTTTAAGGCATTTCGCGCATACATGAAATGAACACATTTTTCTCCAAAACTATAACAGATGCAAGCTTGTCCTGTTTGGTGGAGATGATATTTAATAAAATAAGTAGAAATACACTAAAAGTTTTGTTTGGTTATCTTGCAATCCCGAGATAATCGTCTCCATGCTCCAAATCCATTTTAAAGCCATTTTTAAGGCATTTCGCGCATACATGAAATGAACACATTTTTCTCCAAAAATATAACAGATGCAAGCTTGTCCTGTTTGGTGGAGATGATATTTAATAAAATAAGTAGAAATCCACTAAAAGTTTTGTTTGGTTATCTTGCAATCCCGAGATAATCGTCTCCATGCTCCAAATCCATTTTATAGTCATTTTTAAGGCATTTCGCGCATACATGAAATGAACACATTTTTCTCCAAAACTATAACAGATGCAAGCTTGTTCTGTTTGGTGGAGATGATATTTAATAAAATAAGTAGAAATCCACTAAAAGTTTTGTTTGGTTATCTTGCAATCCCGAGATAATCGTCTCCATGCTCCAAATCCATTTTAAAGCCATTTCAAAGGCATTTTGCGCATACATGAAATGAACACATTTTTCTCCAAAACTATAACACATGCAAGCTTGTCCTGTTTGGTGGAGATGATATTTAATAAAATAAGAAAAATCCACTAAAAGTTTTGTTTGGTTATCTTGCAATCCCGAGATAATCGTCTCCATGCTCCAAATCCATTTTAAAGCCATTTTTAAGGCATTTCGCGCATACATGAAATGAACACATTTTTCTCCAAAACTATAACAGATGCAAGCTTGTCCTGTTTGGTGGAGATGATATTTAATAAAATAAGTAGAAATCCACTAAAAGTTTTGTTTGGTTATCTTGCAATCCCGAGATAATCGTCTCCATGCTCCAAATCCATTTTAAAGCCATTTTTAAGGCATTTCGCCTATACATGAAATGAACACATTTTTCTCCAAAACTATAACAGATGCAAGCTTGTCCTGTTTGGTGGAGATAATATTTAATAAAATAAGTAGAAATCTACTAAAAGTTTCGTTTGTTTATATTGCCATCCTGAGATAATCGTCTCCATGCTCCAAATCCATTTTAAAGCCATTTCAAAGGCATTTTGCGCATACATGAAATGAACACATTTTTCTCCAAAACTATAACACATGCAAGCTTGTCCTGTTTGGTGGAGATGATATTTAATAAAATAAGTAGAAATCCACTAAAAGTTTTGTTTGGTTATCTTGCAATCCCGAGATAATCGTCTCCATGCTCCAAATCCATTTTAAAGCCATTTTTAAGGCATTTCGCGCATACATGAAATGAACACATTTTTCTCCAAAACTATAACAGATGCAAGCTTGTCCTGTTTGGTGGAGATAATATTTAATAAAAAAAGTAGAAATCTACTAAAAGTTTCGTTTGTTTATATTGCCATCCTGAGATAATCGTCTCCATGCTCCAAATCCATTTTAAAGCCATTTCAAAGGCATTTTGCGCATACATGAAATGAACACATTTTTCTCCAAAACTTTAACACATGCAAGCTTGTCCTGTTTGGTGGAGATGATATTTAATAAAATAAGTAGAAATCCACTAAAAGTTTTGTTTGGTTATCTTGCAATCCCGAGATAATCGTCTCCATGTTCCAAATCCATTTTAAAGCCATTTTTAAGGCATTTCGCGCATACATGAAATGAACACATTTTTCTCCAAAACTATAACAGATGCAAGCTTGTCCTGTTTGGTGGAGATGATATTTAATAAAATAAGTAGAAATCCACTAAAAGTTTTGTTTGGTTATCTTGCAATCCCGAGATAATCGTCTCCATGCTCCAAATCCATTTTAAAGCCATTTTTAAGGCATTTCGCGCATACATGAAATGAACACATTTTTCTCCAAAACTATAACAGATGCAAGCTTGTCCTGTTTGGTGGAGATGATATTTAATAAAATAAGTAGAAATCCACTAAAAGTTTTGTTTGGTTATCTTGCAATCCCGAGATAATTGTCTCCATGCTCCAAATCCATTTTAAAGCCATTTTTAAGGCATTTCGCGCATACATGAAATGAACACATTTTTCTCCAAAACTATAACAGATGCAAGTGTGTCCTGTTTGGTGGAGATGATATTTAATAAAATAAGTAGAAATCCACTAAAAGTTTTGTTTGGTTATCTTGCAATCCCGAGATAATCGTCTCCATGCTCCAAATCCATTTTAAAGCCATTTTTAAGGCATTTCGCGCATACATGAAATGAACACATTTTTCTCCAAAACTATAACAGATGCAAGCTTGTCCTGTTTGGTGGAGATGATATTTAATAAAATAAGTAGAAATCCACTAAAAGTTTTGTTTGGTTATCTTGCAATCCCGAGATAATCGTCTCCATGCTCCAAATCCATTTTAAAGCCATTTTTAAGGCATTTCGCGCATACATGAAATGAACACATTTTTCTCCAAAACTATAACAGATGCAAGCTTGTCCTGTTTGGTGGAGATGATATTTAATAAAATAAGTAGAAATCCACTAAAAGTTTTGTTTGGTTATATTGCAATCCCGAGATAATCGTCTCCATGCTCCAAATCCATTTGAAAGCCATTTTTAAGGCATTTCGCGCATACATGAAATGAACACATTTTTCTCCAAAACTATAACAGATGCAAGCTTGTCCTGTTTGGTGGAGATGATATTTAATAAAATAAGTAGAAATCCACTAAAAGTTTTGTTTGGTTATCTTGCAATCCCGAGATAATCGTCTCCATGCTCCAAATCCATTTTAAAGCCATTTTTAAGGCATTTCGCGCATACATGAAATGAACACATTTTTCTCCAAAACTATAACAGATGCAAGCTTGTCCTGTTTGGTGGAGATGATATTTAATAAAATAAGTAGAAATCCACTAAAAGTTTTGTTTGGTTATCTTGCAATCCCGAGATAATCGTCTCCATGCTCCAAATCCATTTTAAAGCCATTTTTAAGGCATTTCGCGCATACATGAAATGAACACATTTTTCTCCAAAACTATAACAGATGCAAGCTTGTCCTGTTTGGTGGAGATGATATTTAATAAAATAAGTAGAAATCCACTAAAAGTTTTGTTTGGTTATCTTGCAATCCCGAGATAATCGTCTCCATGCTCCAAATCCATTTTAAAGCCATTTTTAAGGCATTTCGCGCATACATGAAATGAACACATTTTTCTCCAAAACTATAACAGATGCAAGCTTGTCCTGTTTGGTGGAGATATTTAATAAAATAAGTAGAAATCTACTAAAAGTTTCGTTTGTTTATATTGCCATCCTGAGATAATCGTCTCCATGCTCCAAATCCATTTTAAAGCCATTTCAAAGGCATTTTGCGCATACATGAAATGAACACATATTTCTCCAAAACTATAACACATGCAAGCTTGTCCTGTTTGGTGGAGATGATATTTAATAAAATAAGTAGAAATCCACTAAAAGTTTTGTTTGGTTATCTTGCAATCCCGAGATAATCGTCTCCATGCTCCAAATCCATTTTAAAGCCATTTTTAAGGCATTTCGCGCATACATGAAATGAACACATTTTTCTCCAAAACTATAACAGATGCAAGCTTGTCCTGTTTGGTGGAGATGATATTTAATAAAATAAGTAGAAATCCACTAAAAGTTTTGTTTGGTTATCTTGCAATCCCGAGATAATCGTCTCCATGCTCCAAATCCATTTTAAAGCCATTTTTAAGGCATTTCGCACATACATGAAATGAACACATTTTTCTCCAAAACTATAACAGATGCAAGCTTGTCCTGTTTGGTGGAGATAATATTTAATAAAATAAGTAGAAATCTACTAAAAGTTTCGTTTGTTTATATTGCCATCCTGAGATAATCGTCTCCATGCTCCAAATCCATTTTAAAGCCATTTTTAAGGCATTTTGCGCATACATGAAATGAACACATTTTTCTCCAAAACTATAACACATGCAAGCTTGTCCTGTTTGGTGGAGATGATATTTAATAAAATAAGTAGAAATCCACTAAAAGTTTTGTTTGGTTATCTTGCAATCCCGAGATAATCGTCTCCATGCTCCAAATCCATTTTAAAGCCATTTTTAAGGCATTTCGCGCATACATGAAATGAACACATTTTTCTCCAAAACTATAACAGATGCAAGCTTGTCCTGTTTGGTGGAGATGATATTTAATAAAATAAGTAGAAATCCACTAAAAGTTTAGTTTGGTTATCTTGCAATCCCGAGATAATCGTCTCCATGCTCCAAATCCATTTTAAAGCCATTTTTAAGGCATTTCGCGCATACATGAAATGAACACATTTTTCTCCAAAACTATAACAGATGCAAGCTTGTCCTGTTTGGTGGAGATGATATTTAATAAAATAAGTAGAAATCCACTAAAAGTTTTGTTTGGTTATCTTGCAATCCCGAGATAATCGTCTCCATGCTCCAAATCCATTTTAAAGCCATTTTTAAGGCATTTCGCGCATACATGAAATGAACACATTTTTCTCCAAAACTATAACAGATGCAAGCTTGTCCTGTTTGGTGGAGATAATATTTAATAAAATAAGTAGAAATCTAATAAAAGTTTCGTTTGTTTATATTGCCATCCTGAGATAATCGTCTCCATGCTCCAAATCCATTTTAAAGCCATTTCAAAGGCATTTTGCGCATACATGAAATTAACACATTTTTCTCCAAAACTATAACACATGCAAGCTTGTCCTGTTTGGTGGAGATGATATTTAATAAAATAAGTAGAAATCCACTAAAAGTTTTGTTTGGTTATCTTGCAATCCCGAGATAATCGTCTCCATGCTCCAAATCCATTTTAAAGCCATTTTTAAGGCATTTCGCGCATACATGAAATGAACACATTTTTCTCCAAAACTATAACAGATGCAAGCTTGTCCTGTTTGGTGGAGATAATATTTAATAAAATAAGTAGAAATCTACTAAAAGTTTTGTTTGTTTATATTGCCATCCTGAGATAATCGTCTCCATGCTCCAAATCCATTTTAAAGCCATTTCAAAGGCATTTTGCGCATACATGAAATGAACACATTTTTCTCCAAAACTATAACACATGCAAGCTTGTCCTGTTTGGTGGAGATGATATTTAATAAAATAAGTAGAAATCCACTAAAAGTTTTGTTTGGTTATCTTGCAATCCCGAGATAATCGTCTCCATGCTCCATATCCATTTTAAAGCCATTTTTAAGGCATTTCGCGCATACATGAAATGAACACATTTTTCTCCAAAACTATAACAGATGCAAGCTTGTCCTGTTTGGTGGAGATGATATTTAATAAAAAAAGTAGAAATCCACTAAAAGTTTTGTTTGGTTATCTTGCAATCCCGAGATAATAGTCTCCATGCTCCAAATCCATTTTAAAGCCATTTTTAAGGCATTTCGCGCAAACATGAAATGAACACATTTTTCTCCAAAACTATAACAGATGCAAGCTTGTCCTGTTTGGTGGAGATAATATTTAATAAAATAAGTAGAAATCTACTAAAAGTTTCGTTTGTTTATATTGCCATCCTGAGATAATCGTCTCCATGCTCCAAATCCATTTTAAAGCCATTTCAAAGGCATTTTGCGCATACATGAAATGAACACATTTTTCTCCAAAACTTTAACACATGCAAGCTTGTCCTGTTTGGTGGAGATGATATTTAATAAAATAAGTAGAAATCCACTAAAAGTTTTGTTTGGTTATCTTGCAATCCCGAGATAATCGTCTCCATGCTCCAAATCCATTTTAAAGCCATTTTTAAGGCATTTCGCGCATACATGAAATTAACACATTTTTCTCCAAAACTATAACAGATGCAAGCTTGTCCTGTTTGGTGGAGATGATATTTAATAAAATAAGTAGAAATCCACTAAAAGTTTTGTTTGGTTATCTTGCAATCCCGAGATAATCGTCTCCATGCTCCAAATCCATTTTAAAGCCATTTTTAAGGCATTTCGCGCATACATGAAATGAACACATTTTTCTCCAAAACTATAACAGATGCAAGCTTGTCCTGTTTGGTGGAGATAATATTTAATAAAATAAGTAGAAATCTACTAAAAGTTTCGTTTGTTTATATTGCCATCCTGAGATAATCGTCTCCATGCTCCAAATCCATTTTAAAGCCATTTCAAAGGCATTTTGCGCATACATGAAATGAACACATTTTTCTCCAAAACTATAACACATGCAAGCTTGTCCTGTTTGGTGGAGATGATATTTAATAAAATAAGTAGAAATCCACTAAAAGTTTTGTTTGGTTATCTTGCAATCCCGAGATAATCGACTCCATGCTCCAAATCCATTTTAAAGCCATTTTTAAGGCATTTCGCGCATACATGAAATGAACACATTTTTCTCCAAAACTATAACAGATGCAAGCTTGTCCTGTTTGGTGGAGATGATATTTAATAAAATAAGTAGAAATCCACTAAAAGTTTTGTTTGGTTATCTTGCAATCCCGAGATAATCGTCTCCATGCTCCAAATCCATTTTAAAGCCATTTTTAAGGCATTTCGCGCATACATGAAATGAACACATTTTTCTCCAAAACTATAACAGATGCAAGCTTGTCCTGTTTGGTGGAGATAATATTTAATAAAATAAGTAGAAATCTACTAAAAGTTTCGTTTGTTTATATTGCCATCCTGAGATAATCGTCTCCATGCTCCAAATCCATTTTAAAGCCATTTCAAAGGCATTTTGCGCATACATGAAATGAACACATTTTTCTCCAAAACTATAACAGATGCAAGCTTGTCCTGTTTGGTGGAGATGATATTTAATAAAATAAGTAGAAATCCACTAAAAGTTTTGTTTGGTTATCTTGCAATCCCGAGATAATCGTCTCCATGCTCCAAATCCATTTTAAAGCCATTTTTAAGGCATTTCGCGCATACATGAAATGAACACATTTTTCTCCAAAACTATAACAGATGCAAGCTTGTCCTGTTTGGTGGAGATGATATTTAATAAAATAAGTAGAAATCCAGTAAAAGTTTTGTTTGGTTATCTTGCAATCCCGAGATAATCGTCTCCATGCTCCAAATCCATTTTAAAGCCATTTTTAAGGCATTTCGCGCATACATGAAATGAACACATTTTTCTCCAAAACTATAACAGATGCAAGCTTGTCCTGTTTGGTGGAGATGATATTTAATAAAATAAGTAGAGATCCACTAAAAGTTTTGTTTGGTTATCTTGCAATCCCGAGATAATCGTCTCCATGCTCCAAATCCATTTTAAAGCCATTTCAAAGGCATTTTGCGCATACATGAAATGAACACATTTTTCTCCAAAACTATAACACATGCAAGCTTGTCCTGTTTGGTGGAGATGATATTTAATAAAATAAGTAGAAATCCACTAAAAGTTTTGTTTGGTTATCTTGCAATCCCGAGATAATCGTCTCCATGCTCCAAATCCATTTTAAAGCCATTTTTAAGGCATTTCGCGCATACATGAAATGAACACATTTTTCTCCAAAACTATAACAGATGCAAGCTTGTCCTGTTTGGTGGAGATAATATTTAATAAAATAAGTAGAAATCTACTAAAAGTTTCGTTTGTTTATATTGCCATCCTGAGATAATCGTCTCCATGCTCCAAATCCATTTTAAAGCCATTTCAAAGGCATTTTGCGCATACATGAAATGAACACATATTTCTCCAAAACTATAACACATGCAAGCTTGTCCTGTTTGGTGGAGATGATATTTAATAAAATAAGTAGAAATCCACTAAAAGTTTTGTTTGGTTATCTTGCAATCCCGAGATAATCGTCTCCATGCTCCAAATCCATTTTAAAGCCATTTTTAAGGCATTTCGCGCATACATGAAATGAACACATTTTTCTCCAAAACTATAACAGATGCAAGCTTGTCCTGTTTGGTGGAGATGATATTTAATAAAATAAGTAGAAATCCACTAAAAGTTTTGTTTGGTTATCTTGCAATCCCGAGATAATCGTCTCCATGCTCCAAATCCATTTTAAAGCCATTTTTAAGGCATTTCGCGCATACATGAAATGAACACATTTTTCTCCAAAACTATAACAGATGCAAGCTTGTCCTGTTTGGTGGAGATAATATTTAATAAAATAAGTAGAAATCTACTAAAAGTTTCGTTTGTTTATATTGCCATCCTGAGATAATCGTCTCCATGCTCCAAATCCATTTTAAAGCCATTTCAAAGGCATTTTGCGCATACATGAAATGAACACATTTTTCTCCAAAACTATAACACATGCAAGCTTGTCCTGTTTGGTGGAGATGATATTTAATAAAATAAGTAGAAATCCACTAAAAGTTTTGTTTGGTTATCTTGCAATCCCGAGATAATCGTCTCCATGCTCCAAATCCATTTTAAAGCCATTTTTAAGGCATTTCGCGCATACATGAAATGAACACATTTTTCTCCAAAACTATAACACATGCAAGCTTGTCCTGTTTGGTGGAGATGATATTTAATAAAATAAGTAGAAATCCACTAAAAGTTTTGTTTGGTTATCTTGCAATCCCGAGATAATCGTCTCCATGCTCCATATCCATTTTAAAGCCATTTTTAAGGCATTTCGCGCATACATGAAATGAACACATTTTTCTCCAAAACTATAACAGATGCAAGCTTGTCCTGTTTGGTGGAGATGATATTTAATAAAATAAGTAGAAATCCACTAAAAGTTTTGTTTGGTTATCTTGCAATCCCGAGATAATCGTCTCCATGCTCCAAATCCATTTTAAAGCCATTTTTAAGGCATTTCGCGCATACATGAAATGAACACATTTTTCTCCAAAACTATAACAGATGCAAGCTTGTCCTGTTTGGTGGAGATAATATTTAATAAAATAAGTAGAAATCTACTAAAAGTTTCGTTTGTTTATATTGCCATCCTGAGATAATCGTCTCCATGCTCCAAATCCATTTTAAAGCCATTTCAAAGGCATTTTGCGCATACATGAAATGAACACATTTTTCTCCAAAACTATAACACATGCAAGCTTGTCCTGTTTGGTGGAGATGATATTTAATAAAATAAGTAGAAATCCACTAAAAGTTTTGTTTGGTTATCTTGCAATCCCGAGATAATCGTCTCCATGCTCCAAATCCATTTTAAAGCCATTTTTAAGGCATTTCGCGCATACATGAAATTAACACATTTTTCTCCAAAACTATAACAGATGCAAGCTTGTCCTGTTTGGTGGAGATGATATTTAATAAAATAAGTAGAAATCCACTAAAAGTTTTGTTTGGTTATCTTGCAATCCCGAGATAATCGTCTCCATGCTCCAAATCCATTTTAAAGCCATTTTTAAGGCATTTCGCGCATACATGAAATGAACACATTTTTCTCCAAAACTATAACAGATGCAAGCTTGTCCTGTTTGGTGGAGATGATATTTAATAAAATAAGTAGAAATCCACTAAAAGTTTTGTTTGGTTATCTTGCAATCCCGAGATAATCGTCTCCATGCTCCAAATCCATTTTAAAGCCATTTTTAAGGCATTTCGCGCATACATGAAATGAACACATTTTTCTCCAAAACTATAACAGATGCAAGCTTGTCCTGTTTGGTGGAGATGATATTTAATAAAATAAGTAGAGATCCACTAAAAGTTTTGTTTGGTTATCTTGCAATCCCGAGATAATCGTCTCCATGCTCCAAATCCATTTTAAAGCCATTTCAAAGGCATTTTGCGCATACATGAAATGAACACATTTTTCTCCAAAACTATAACACATGCAAGCTTGTCCTGTTTGGTGGAGATGATATTTAATAAAATAAGTAGAAATCCACTAAAAGTTTTGTTTGGTTATCTTGCAATCCCGAGATAATCGTCTCCATGCTCCAAATCCATTTTAAAGCCATTTTTAAGGCATTTCGCGCATACATGAAATGAACACATTTTTCTCCAAAACTATAACAGATGCAAGCTTGTCCTGTTTGGTGAAGATAATATTTAATAAAATAAGTAGAAATCTACTAAAAGTTTCGTTTGTTTATATTGCCATCCTGAGATAATCGTCTCCATGCTCCAAATCCATTTTAAAGCCATTTCAAAGGCATTTTGCGCATACATGAAATGAACACATTTTTCTCCAAAACTATAACAGATGCAAGCTTGTCCTGTTTGGTGGAGATGATATTTAATAAAATAAGTAGAAATCCACTAAACGTTTTGTTTGGTTATCTTGCAATCCCGAGATAATCGTCTCCATGCTCCAAATCCATTTTAAAGCCATTTTTAAGGCATTTCGCGCATACATGAAATGAACACATTTTTCTCCAAAACTATAACAGATGCAAGCTTGTCCTGTTTGGTGGAGATAATATTTAATAAAATAAGTAGAAATCTACTAAAAGTTTCGTTTGTTTATATTGCCATCCTGAGATAATCGTCTCCATGCTCCAAATCCATTTTAAAGCCATTTCAAAGGCATTTTGCGCATACATGAAATGAACACATTTTTCTCCAAAACTATAACACATGCAAGCTTGTCCTGTTTGGTGGAGATGATATTTAATAAAATAAGTAGAAATCCACTAAAAGTTTTGTTTGGTTATCTTGCAATCCCGAGATAATCGTCTCCATGCTCCATATCCATTTTAAAGCCATTTTTAAGGCATTTCGCGCATACATGAAATGAACACATTTTTCTCCAAAACTATAACAGATGCAAGCTTGTCCTGTTTGGTGGAGATGATATTTAATAAAATAAGTAGAAATCCACTAAAAGTTTTGTTTGGTTATCTTGCAATCCCGAGAAAATCGTCTCCATGCTCCAAATCCATTTTAAAGCCATTTTTAAGGCATTTCGCGCATACATGAAATGAACACATTTTTCTCCAAAACTATAACAGATGCAAGCTTGTCCTGTTTGGTGGAGATAATATTTAATAAAATAAGTAGAAATCTACTAAAAGTTTCGTTTGTTTATATTGCCATCCTGAGATAATCGTCTCCATGCTCCAAATCCATTTTAAAGCCATTTCAAAGGCATTTTGCGCATACATGAAATGAACACATTTTTCTCCAAAACTATAACACATGCAAGCTTGTCCTGTTTGGTGGAGATGATATTTAATAAAATAAGTAGAAATCCACTAAAAGTTTTGTTTGGTTATCTTGCAATCCCGAGATAATCGTCTCCATGCTCCAAATCCATTTTAAAGCCATTTTTAAGGCATTTCGCGCATACATGAAATTAACACATTTTTCTCCAAAACTATAACAGATGCAAGCTTGTCCTGTTTGGTGGAGATGATATTTAATAAAATAAGTAGAAATCCACTAAAAGTTTTGTTTGGTTATCTTGCAATCCCGAGATAATCGTCTCCATGCTCCAAATCCATTTTAAAGCCATTTTTAAGGCATTTCGCGCATACATGAAATGAACACATTTTTCTCCAAAACTATAACAGATGCAAGCTTGTCCTGTTTGGTGGAGATGATATTTAATAAAATAAGTAGAAATCCACTAAAAGTTTTGTTTGGTTATCTTGCAATCCCGAGATAATCGTCTCCATGCTCCAAATCCATTTTAAAGCCATTTTTAAGGCATTTCGCGCATACATGAAATGAACACATTTTTCTCCAAAACTATAACAGATGCAAGCTTGTCCTGTTTGGTGGAGATGATATTTAATAAAATAAGTAGAGATCCACTAAAAGTTTTGTTTGGTTATCTTGCAATCCCGAGATAATCGTCTCCATGCTCCAAATCCATTTTAAAGCCATTTCAAAGGCATTTTGCGCATACATGAAATGAACACATTTTTCTCCAAAACTATAACACATGCAAGCTTGTCCTGTTTGGTGGAGATGATATTTAATAAAATAAGTAGAAATCCACTAAAAGTTTTGTTTGGTTATCTTGCAATCCCGAGATAATCGTCTCCATGCTCCAAATCCATTTTAAAGCCATTTTTAAGGCATTTCGCGCATACATGAAATGAACACATTTTTCTCCAAAACTATAACAGATGCAAGCTTGTCCTGTTTGGTGGAGATAATATTTAATAAAATAAGTAGAAATCTACTAAAAGTTTCGTTTGTTTATATTGCCATCCTGAGATAATCGTCTCCATGCTCCAAATCCATTTTAAAGCCATTTCAAAGGCATTTTGCGCATACATGAAATGAACACATTTTTCTCCAAAACTATAACAGATGCAAGCTTGTCCTGTTTGGTGGAGATGATATTTAATAAAATAAGTAGAAATCTACTAAAAGTTTCGTTTGTTTATATTGCCATCCTGAGATAATCGTCTCCATGCTCCAAATCCATTTTAAAGCCATTTCAAAGGCATTTTGCGCATACATGAAATGAACACATTTTTCTCCAAAACTATAACACATGCAAGCTTGTCCTGTTTGGTGGAGATGATATTTAATAAAATAAGTAGAAATCCACTAAAAGTTTTGTTTGGTTATCTTGCAATCCCGAGATAATCGTCTCCATGCTCCAAATCCATTTTAAAGCCATTTTTAAGGCATTTCGCGCATACATGAAATGAACACATTTTTCTCCAAAACTATAACAGATGCAAGCTTGTCCTGTTTGGTGGAGATGATATTTAATAAAATAAGTAGAAATCCACTAAAAGTTTTGTTTGGTTATCTTGCAATCCCGAGATAATCGTCTCCATGCTCCAAATCCATTTTAAAGCCATTTTTAAGGCATTTCGCGCATACATGAAATGAACACATTTTTCTCCAAAACTATAACAGATGCAAGCTTGTCTTGTTTGGTGGAGATGATATTTAATAAAATAAGTAGAAATCCACTAAAAGTATTGTTTGGTTATCTTGCAATCCCGAGATAATCGTCTCCATGCTCCAAATCCATTTTATAGTCATTTTTAATGCATTTCGCGCATACATGAAATGAACACATTTTTCTCCAAAACTATAACAGATGCAAGCTTGTCCTGTTTGGTGGAGATGTTATTTAATAAAATAAGTAGAAATCCACTAAAAGTTTTGTTTGGTTATCTTGCAATCCCGAGATAATCGTCTCCATGCTCCAAATCCATTTTAAAGCCATTTCAAAGGCATTTTGCGCATACATGAAATGAACACATTTTTCTCCAAAACTATAACACATGCAAGCTTGTCCTGTTTGGTGGAGATGATATTTAATAAAATAAGTAGAAATCCACTAAAAGTTTTGTTTGGTTATCTTGCAATCCCGAGATAATCGTCTCCATGCTCCAAATCCATTTTAAAGCCATTTTTAAGGCATTTCGCGCATACATGAAATGAACACATTTTTCTCCAAAACTATAACAGATGCAAGCTTGTCCTGTTTGGTGGAGATGATATTTAATAAAATAAGTAGAAATCCACTAAAAGTTTTGTTTGGTTATCTTGCAATCCCGAGATAATCGTCTCCATGCTCCAAATCCATTTTAAAGCCATTTTTAAGGCATTTCGCGCATACATGAAATGAACACATTTTTCTCCAAAACTATAACAGATGCAAGCTTGTCCTGTTTGGTGGAGATGATATTTAATAAAATAAGTAGAAATCCACTAAAAGTTTTGTTTGGTTATCTTGCAATCCCGAGATAATCGTCTCCATGCTCCAAATCCATTTTAAAGCCATTTTTAAGGCATTTCGCGCATACATGAAATGAACACATTTTTCTCCAAAACTATAACAGATGCAAGCTTGTCCTGTTTGGTGGAGATGATATTTAATAAAATAAGTAGAAATCCACTAAAAGTTTTGTTTGGTTATATTGCAATCCCGAGATAATCGTCTCCATGCTCCAAATCCATTTTAAAGCCATTTTTAAGGCATTTCGCGCATACATGAAATGAACACATTTTTCTCCAAAACTATAACAGATGCAAGCTTGTCCTGTTTGGTGGAGATGATATTTAATAAAATAAGTAGAAATCCACTAAAAGTTTTGTTTGGTTATCTTGCAATCCCGAGATAATCGTCTCCATGCTCCAAATCCATTTTAAAGCCATTTTTAAGGCATTTCGCGCATACATGAAATGAACACATTTTTCTCCAAAACTATAACAGATGCAAGCTTGTCCTGTTTGGTGGAGATGATATTTAATAAAAATAAGTAGAAATCCACTAAAAGTTTTGTTTGGTTATCTTGCAATCCCGAGATAATCGTCTCCATGCTCCAAATCCATTTTAAAGCCATTTTTAAGGCATTTCGCGCATACATGAAATGAACACATTTTTCTCCAAAACTATAACACATGCAAGCTTGTCCTGTTTGGTGGAGATGATATTTAATAAAATAAGTAGAAATCCACTAAAAGTTTTGTTTGGTTATCTTGCAATCCCGAGATAATCGTCTCCATGCTCCAAATCCATTTTAAAGCCATTTTTAAGGCATTTCGCGCATACATGAAATGAACACATTTTTCTCCAAAACTATAACAGATGCAAGCTTGTCCTGTTTGGTGGAGATGATATTTAATAAAATAAGTAGAAATCCACTAAAAGTTTTGTTTGGTTATCTTGCAATCCCGAGATAATCGTCTCCATGCTCCAAATCCATTTTAAAGCCATTTTTAAGGCATTTCGCGCATACATGAAATGAACACATTTTTCTCCAAAACTATAACAGATGCAAGCTTGTCCTGTTTGGTGGAGATGATATTTAATAAAATAAGTAGAAATCCACTAAAAGTTTTGTTTGGTTATCTTGCAATCCCGAGATAATCGTCTCCATGCTCCAAATCCATTTTAAAGCCATTTTTAAGGCATTTCGCGCATACATGAAATGAACACATTTTTCTCCAAAACTATAACAGATGCAAGCTTGTCCTGTTTGGTGGAGATGATATTTAATAAAATAAGTAGAAATCCACTAAAAGTTTTGTTTGGTTATCTTGCAATCCCGAGATAATCGTCTCCATGCTCCAAATCCATTTTAAAGCCATTTTTAAGGCATTTCGCGCATACATGAAATGAACACATTTTTCTCCAAAACTATAACAGATGCAAGCTTGTCCTGTTTGGTGGAGATGATATTTAATAAAATAAGTAGAAATCCACTAAAAGTTTTGTTTGGTTATCTTGCAATCCCGAGATAATCGTCTCCATGCTCCAAATTTATTTTAAAGCCATTTTTAAGGCATTTCGCGCATACATGAAATGAACACATTTTTCTCCAAAACTATAACAGATGCAAGCTTGTCCTGTTTGGTGGAGATGATATTTAATAAAATAAGTAGAAATCCACTAAAAGTTTTGTTTGGTTATCTTGCAATCCCGAGATAATCGTCTCCATGCTCCAAATCCATTTTAAAGCCATTTCAAAGGCATTTTGCGCATACATGAAATGAACACATTTTTCTCCAAAACTATAACACATGCAAGCTTGTCCTGTTTGGTGGAGATGATATTTAATAAAATAAGTAGAAATCCACTAAAAGTTTTGTTTGGTTATCTTGCAATCCCGAGATAATCGTCTCCATGCTCCAAATCCATTTTAAAGCCATTTTTAAGGCATTTCGCGCATACATGAAATGAACACATTTTTCTCCAAAACTATAACAGATGCAAGCTTGTCCTGTTTGGTGGAGATGATATTTAATAAAATAAGTAGAAATCCACTAAAAGTTTTGTTTGGTTATCTTGCAATCCCGAGATAATCGTCTCCATGCTCCAAATCCATTTTAAAGCCATTTTTAAGGCATTTCGCGCATACATGAAATGAACACATTTTTCTCCAAAACTATAACAGATGCAAGCTTGTCCTGTTTGGTGGAGATGATATTTAATAAAATAAGTAGAAATCCACTAAAAGTTTTGTTTGGTTATATTGCAATCCCGAGATAATCGTCTCCATGCTCCAAATCCATTTTAAAGCCATTTTTAAGGCATTTCGCGCATACATGAAATGACCCCATTTTTCTCCAAAACTATAACAGATGCAAGCTTGTCCTGTTTGGTGGAGATGATATTTAATAAAATAAGTAGAAATCCACTAAAAGTTTTGTTTGGTTATCTTGCAATCCCGAGATAATCGTCTCCATGCTCCAAATCCATTTTAAAGCCATTTTTAAGGCACTTCGCGCATACATGAAATGAACACATTTTTCTCCAAAACTATAACAGATGCAAGCTTGTCCTGTTTGGTGGAGATGATATTTAATAAAATAAGTAGAAATCCACTAAAAGTTTTGTTTGGTTATCTTGCAATCCCGAGATAATCGTCTCCATGCTCCAAATCCATTTTAAAGCCATTTGTAAGGCATTTCGCGCATACATGAAATGAACACATTTTTCTCCAAAACTATAACAGATGCAAGCTTGTCCTGTTTGGTGGAGATGATATTTAATAAAATAAGTAGAAATCCACTAAAAGTTTTGTTTGGTTATCTTGCAATCCCGAGATAATCGTCTCCATGCTCCAAATCCATTTTAAAGCCATTTTTAAGGCATTTCGCGCATACATGAAATGAACACATTTTTCTCCAAAACTATAACAGATGCAAGCTTGTCCTGTTTGGTGGAGATAATATTTAATAAAATAAGTAGAAATCTACTAAAAGTTTCGTTTGTTTATATTGCCATCCTGAGATAATCGTCTCCATGCTCCAAATCCATTTTAAAGCCATTTCAAATTCATTTTGCGCATACATGAAATGAACACATATTTCTCCAAAACTATAACACATGCAAGCTTGTCCTGTTTGGTGGAGATGATATTTAATAAAATAAGTAGAAATCCACTAAAAGTTTTGTTTGGTTATCTTGCAATCCCGAGATAATCGTCTCCATGCTCCAAATCCATTTTAAAGCCATTTGTAAGGCATTTCGCGCATACATGAAATGAACACATTTTTCTCCAAAACTATAACAGATGCAAGCTTGTCCTGTTTGGTGGAGATGATATTTAATAAAATAAGTAGAAATCCACTAAAAGTTTTGTTTGGTTATCTTGCAATCCCGAGATAATCGTCTCCATGCTCCAAATCCATTTTAAAGCCATTTTTAAGGCATTTCGCGCATACATGAAATGAACACATTTTTCTCCAAAACTATAACAGATGCAAGCTTGTCCTGTTTGGTGGAGATAATATTTAATAAAATAAGTAGAAATCTACTAAAAGTTTCGTTTGTTTATATTGCCATCCTGAGATAATCGTCTCCATGCTCCAAATCCATTTTAAAGCCATTTCAAATTCATTTTGCGCATACATGAAATGAACACATATTTCTCCAAAACTATAACACATGCAAGCTTGTCCTGTTTGGTGGAGATGATATTTAATAAAATAAGTAGAAATCCACTAAAAGTTTTGTTTGGTTATCTTGCAATCCCGAGATAATCGTCTCCATGCTCCAAATCCATTTTAAAGCCATTTTTAAGGCATTTCGCGCATACATGAAATGAACACATTTTTCTCCAAAACTATAACAGATGCAAGCTTGTCCTGTTTGGTGGAGATGATATTTAATAAAATAAGTAGAAATCCACTAAAAGTTTTGTTTGGTTATCTTGCAATCCCGAGATAATCGTCTCCATGCTCCAAATCCATTTTAAAGCCATTTTTAAGGCATTTCGCGCATACATGAAATGAACACATTTTTCTCCAAAACTATAACAGATGCAAGCTTGTCCTGTTTGGTGGAGATAATATTTAATAAAATAAGTAGAAATCTACTAAAAGTTTCGTTTGTTTATATTGCCATCCTGAGATAATCGTCTCCATGCTCCAAATCCATTTTAAAGCCATTTCAAAGGCATTTTGCGCATACATGAAATGAACACATTTTTCTCCAAAACTATAACACATGCAAGCTTGTCCTGTTTGGTGGAGATGATATTTAATAAAATAAGTAGAAATCCACTAAAAGTTTTGTTTGGTTATCTTGCAATCCCGAGATAATCGTCTCCATGCTCCAAATCCATTTTAAAACTATTTTTAAGGCATTTCGCGCATACATGAAATGAACACATTTTTCTCCAAAACTATAACAGATGCAAGCTTGTCCTGTTTGGTGGAGATGATATTTAATAAAATAAGTAGAAATCCACTAAAAGTTTTGTTTGGTTATCTTGCAATCCCGAGATAATCGTCTCCATGCTCCAAATCCATTTTAAAGCCATTTTTAAGGCATTTCGCGCATACATGAAATGAACACATTTTTCTCAAAAACTATAACAGATGCAAGCTTGTCCTGTTTGGTGGAGATAATTTTTAATAAAATAAGTAGAAATCTACTAAAAGTTTCGTTTGTTTATATTGCCATCCTGAGATAATCGTCTCCATGCTCCAAATCCATTTTAAAGCCATTTCAAAGGCATTTTGCGCATACATGAAATGAACACATTTTTCTCCAAAACTATAACACATGCAAGCTTGTCCTGTTTGGTGGAGATGATATTTAATAAAATAAGTAGAAATCCACTAAAAGTTTTGTTTGGTTATCTTGCAATCCCGAGATAATCGTCTCCATGCTCCAAATCCATTTTAAAGCCATTTTTAAGGCATTTCGCGCATACATGAAATGAACACATTTTTCTCCAAAACTATAACAGATGCAAGCTTGTCCTGTTTGGTGGAGATGATATTTAATAAAATAAGTAGAAATCCACTAAAAGTTTTGTTTGGTTATCTTGCAATCCCGAGATAATCGTCTCCATGCTCCAAATCCATTTTAAAGCCATTTTTAAGGCATTTCGCGCATACATGAAATGAACACATTTTTCTCCAAAACTATAACAGATGCAAGCTTGTCCTGTTTGGTGGAGATAATATTTAATAAAATAAGTAGAAATCTACTAAAAGTTTCGTTTGTTTATATTGCCATCCTGAGATAATCGTCTCCATGCTCCAAATCCATTTTAAAGCCATTTCAAAGGCATTTTGCGAATACATGAAATGAACACATTTTTCTCCAAAACTATAACACATGCAAGCTTGTCCTGTTTGGTGGAGATGATATTTAATAAAATAAGTAGAAATCCACTAAAAGTTTTGTTTGGTTATCTTGCAATCCCGAGATAATCGTCTCCATGCTCCAAATCCATTTTAAAGCCATTTTTAAGGCATTTCGCGCATACATGAAATGAACACATTTTTCTCCAAAACTATAACAGATGCAAGCTTGTCCTGTTTGGTGGAGATGATATTTAATAAAATAAGTAGAAATCCACTAAAAGTTTTGTTTGGTTATCTTGCAATCCCGAGATAATCGTCTCCATGCTCCAAATCCATTTTAAAGCCATTTCAAAGGCATTTTGCGCATACATGAAATGAACACATTTTTCTCCAAAACTATAACACATGCAAGCTTGTCCTGTTTGGTGGAGATGATATTTAATAAAATAAGTAGAAATCCACTAAAAGTTTTGTTTGGTTATCTTGCAATCCCGAGATAATCGTCTCCATGCTTCAAATCCATTTTAAAGCCATTTTTAAGGCATTTCGCGCATACATGAAATGAACACATTTTTCTCCAAAACTATAACAGATGCAAGCTTGTCCTGTTTGGTGGAGATGATATTTAATAAAATAAGTAGAAATCCACTAAAAGTTTTGTTTGGTTATCTTGCAATCCCGAGATAATCGTCTCCATGCTCCAAATCCATTTTAAAGCCATTTTTAAGGCATTTCGCGCATACATGAAATGAACACATTTTTCTCCAAAACTATAACAGATGCAAGCTTGTCCTGTTTGGTGGAGATAATATTTAATAAAATAAGTAGAAATCTACTAAAAGTTTCGTTTGTTTATATTGCCATCCTGAGATAATCGTCTCCATGCTCCAAATCCATTTTAAAGCCATTTCAAAGGCATTTTGCGCATACATGAAATGAACACATTTTTCTCCAAAACTATAACACATGCAAGCTTGTCCTGTTTGGTGGAGATGATATTTAATAAAATAAGTAGAAATCAACTAAAAGTTTTGTTTGGTTATCTTGCAATCCCGAGATAATCGTCTCCATGCTCCAAATCCATTTTAAAGCCATTTTTAAGGCATTTCGCGCATACATGAAATGAACACATTTTTCTCCAAAACTATAACAGATGCAAGCTTGTCCTGTTTGGTGGAGATGATATTTAATAAAATAAGTAGAAATCCACTAAAAGTTTTGTTTGGTTATCTTGCAATCCCGAGATAATCGTCTCCATGCTCCAAATCCATTTTAAAGCCATTTTTAAGGCATTTCGCGCATACATGAAATGAACACATTTTTCTCCAAAACTATAACAGATGCAAGCTTGTCCTGTTTGGTGGAGATGATATTTAATAAAATAAGTAGAAATCCACTAAAAGTTTTGTTTGGTTATCTTGCAATCCCGAGATAATCGTCTCCATGCTCCAAATCCATTTTATAGTCATTTTTAAGGCATTTCGCGCATACATGAAATGAACACATTTTTCTCCAAAACTATAACAGATGCAAGCTTGTCCTGTTTGGTGGAGATGATATTTAATAAAATAAGTAGAAATCCACTAAAAGTTTTGTTTGGTTATCTTGCAATCCCGAGATAATCGTCTCCATGCTCCAAATCCATTTTAAAGCCATTTCAAAGGCATTTTGCGCATACATGAAATGAACACATTTTTCTCCAAAACTATAACACATGCAAGCTTGTCCTGTTTGGTGGAGATGATATTTAATAAAATAAGTAGAAATCCACTAAAAGTTTTGTTTGGTTATCTTGCAATCCCGAGATAATCGTCTCCATGCTCCAAATCCATTTTAAAGCCATTTTTAAGGCATTTCGCGCATACATGAAATGAACACATTTTTCTCCAAAACTATAACAGATGCAAGCTTGTCCTGTTTGGTGGAGATGATATTTAATAAAATAAGTAGAAATCCACTAAAAGTTTTGTTTGGTTATCTTGCAATCCCGAGATAATCGTCTCCATGCTCCAAATCCATTTTAAAGCCATTTTTAAGGCATTTCGCGCATACATGAAATGAACACATTTTTCTCCAAAACTATAACAGATGCAAGCTTGTCCTGTTTGGTGGAGATGATATTTAATAAAATAAGTAGAAATCCACTAAAAGTTTTGTTTGGTTATCTTGCAATCCCGAGATAATCGTCTCCATGCTCCAAATCCATTTTAAAGCCATTTTTAAGGCATTTCGCGCATACATGAAATGAACACATTTTTCTCCAAAACTATAACAGATGCAAGCTTGTCCTGTTTGGTGGAGATGATATTTAATAAAATAAGTAGAAATCCACTAAAAGTTTTGTTTGGTTATATTGCAATCCCGAGATAATCATCTCCATGCTCCAAATCCATTTTAAAGCCATTTTTAAGGCATTTCGCGCATACATGAAATGAACACATTTTTCTCCAAAACTATAACAGATGCAAGCTTGTCCTGTTTGGTGGAGATGATATTTAATAAAATAAGTAGAAATCCACTAAAAGTTTTGTTTGGTTATCTTGCAATCCCGAGATAATCGTCTCCATGCTCCAAATCCATTTTAAAGCCATTTTTAAGGCATTTCGCGCATACATGAAATGAACACATTTTTCTCCAAAACTATAACAGATGCAAGCTTGTCCTGTTTGGTGGAGATGATATTTAATAAAATAAGTAGAAATCCACTAAAAGTTTTGTTTGGTTATCTTGCAATCCCGAGATAATCATCTCCATGCTCCAAATCCATTTTAAAGCCATTTTTAAGGCATTTCGCGCATACATGAAATGAACACATTTTTCTCCAAAACTATAACAGATGCAAGCTTGTCCTGTTTGGTGGAGATGATATTTAATAAAATAAGTAGAAATCCACTAAAAGTTTTGTTTGGTTATCTTGCAATCCCGAGATAATCGTCTCCATGCTCCAAATCCATTTTAAAGCCATTTTTAAGGCATTTCGCGCATACATGAAATGAACACATTTTTCTCCAAAACTATAACAGATGCAAGCTTGTCCTGTTTGGTGGAGATGATATTTAATAAAATAAGTAGAAATCCACTAAAAGTTTTGTTTGGTTATCTTGCAATCCCGAGATAATCGTCTCCATGCTCCAAATCCATTTTAAAGCCATTTTTAAGGCATTTCGCGCATACATGAAATGAACACATTTTTCTCCAAAACTATAACAGATGCAAGCTTGTCCTGTTTGGTGGAGATAATATTTAATAAAATAAGTAGAAATCTACTAAAAGTTTCGTTTGTTTATATTGCCATCCTGAGATAATCGTCTCCATGCTCCAAATCCATTTTAAAGCCATTTCAAAGGCATTTTGCGCATACATGAAATGAACACATTTTTCTCCAAAACTATAACACATGCAAGCTTGTCCTGTTTGGTGGAGATGATATTTAATAAAATAAGTAGAAATCCACTAAAAGATTTGTTTGGTTATCTTGCAATCCCGAGATAATCGTCTCCATGCTCCAAATCCATTTTAAAGCCATTTTTAAGGCATTTCGCGCATACATGAAATGAACACATTTTTCTCCAAAACTATAACAGATGCAAGCTTGTCCTGTTTGGTGGAGATGATATTTAATAAAATAAGTAGAAATCCACTAAAAGTTTTGTTTGGTTATCTTGCAATCCCGAGATAATCGTCTCCATGCTCCAAATCCATTTTAAAGCCATTTTTAAGGCATTTCGCGCATACATGAAATGAACACATTTTTCTCCAAAACTATAACAGATGCAAGCTTGTCCTGTTTGGTGGAGATGATATTTAATAAAATAAGTAGAAATCCACTAAAAGTTTTGTTTGGTTATCTTGCAATCCCGAGATAATCGTCTCCATGCTCCAAATCCATTTTAAAGCCATTTTTAAGGCATTTCGCGCATACATGAAATGAACACATTTTTCTCCAAAACTATAACAGATGCAAGCTTGTCCTGTTTGGTGGAGATAATATTTAATAAAATAAGTAGAAATCTACTAAAAGTTTCGTTTGTTTATATTGCCATCCTGAGATAATCGTCTCCATGCTCCAAATCCATTTTAAAGCCATTTCAAAGGCATTTTGCGCATACATGAAATGAACACATTTTTCTCCAAAACTATAACACATGCAAGCTTGTCCTGTTTGGTGGAGATGATATTTAATAAAATAAGTAGAAATCCACTAAAAGTTTTGTTTGGTTATCTTGCAATCCCGAGATAATCGTCTCCATGCTCCAAATCCATTTTAAAGCCATTTTTAAGGCATTTCGCGCATACATGAAATGAACACATTTTTCTCCAAAACTATAACAGATGCAAGCTTGTCCTGTTTGGTGGAGATGATATTTAATAAAATAAGTAGAAATCCACTAAAAGTTTTGTTTGGTTATCTTGCAATCCCGAGATAATCGTCTCCATGCTCCAAATCCATTTTAAAGCCATTTTTAAGGCATTTCGCGCATACATGAAATGAACACATTTTTCTCCAAAACTATAACAGATGCAAGCTTGTCCTGTTTGGTGGAGATGATATTTAATAAAATAAGTAGAAATCCACTAAAAGTTTTGTTTGGTTATCTTGCAATCCCGAGATAATCGTCTCCATGCTCCAAATCCATTTTAAAGCCATTTTTAAGGCATTTCGCGCATACATGAAATGAACACATTTTTCTCCAAAACTATAACAGATGCAAGCTTGTCCTGTTTGGTGGAGATGATATTTAATAAAATAAGTAGAAATCCACTAAAAGTTTTGTTTGGTTATCTTGCAATCCCGAGATAATCGTCTCCATGCTCCAAATCCATTTTAAAGCCATTTTTAAGGCATTTCGCGCATACATGAAATGAACACATTTTTCTCCAAAACTATAACAGATGCAAGCTTGTCCTGTTTGGTGGAGATAATATTTAATAAAATAAGTAGAAATCTACTAAAAGTTTCGTTTGTTTATATTGCCATCCTGAGATAATCGTCTCCATGCTCCAAATCCATTTTAAAGCCATTTCAAAGGCATTTTGCGCATACATGAAATGAACACATTTTTCTCCAAAACTATAACACATGCAAGCTTGTCCTGTTTGGTGGAGATGATATTTAATAAAATAAGTAGAAATCCACTAAAAGATTTGTTTGGTTATCTTGCAATCCCGAGATAATCGTCTCCATGCTCCAAATCCATTTTAAAGCCATTTTTAAGGCATTTCGCGCATACATGAAATGAACACATTTTTCTCCAAAACTATAACAGATGCAAGCTTGTCCTGTTTGGTGGAGATGATATTTAATAAAATAAGTAGAAATCCACTAAAAGTTTTGTTTGGTTATCTTGCAATCCCGAGATAATCGTCTCCATGCTCCAAATCCATTTTAAAGCCATTTTTAAGGCATTTCGCGCATACATGAAATGAACACATTTTTCTCCAAAACTATAACAGATGCAAGCTTGTCCTGTTTGGTGGAGATGATATTTAATAAAATAAGTAGAAATCCACTAAACGTTTTGTTTGGTTATCTTGCAATCCCGAGATAATCGTCTCCATGCTCCAAATCCATTTTAAAGCCATTTTTAAGGCATTTCGCGCATACATGAAATGAACACATTTTTCTCCAAAACTATAACAGATGCAAGCTTGTCCTGTTTGGTGGAGATGATATTTAATAAAATAAGTAGAAATCCACTAAAAGTTTTGTTTGGTTATCTTGCAATCCCGAGATAATCGTCTCCATGCTCCAAATCCATTTTAAAGCCATTTTTAAGGCATTTCGCGCATACATGAAATGAACACATTTTTCTCCAAAACTATAACAGATGCAAGCTTGTCCTGTTTGGTGGAGATGATATTTAATAAAATAAGTAGAAATCCACTAAAAGTTTTGTTTGGTTATCTTGCAATCCCGAGATAATCGTCTCCATGCTCCAAATCCATTTTAAAGCCATTTTTAAGGCATTTCGCGCATACATGAAATGAACACATTTTTCTCCAAAACTATAACAGATGCAAGCTTGTCCTGTTTGGTGGAGATAATATTTAATAAAATAAGTAGAAATCTACTAAAAGTTTCGTTTGTTTATATTGCCATCCTGAGATAATCGTCTCCATGCTCCAAATCCATTTTAAAGCCATTTCAAAGGCATTTTGCGCATACATGAAATGAACACATTTTTCTCCAAAACTATAACACATGCAAGCTTGTCCTGTTTGGTGGAGATGATATTTAATAAAATAAGTAGAAATCCACTAAAAGTTTTGTTTGGTTATCTTGCAATCCCGAGATAATCGTCTCCATGCTCCAAATCCATTTTAAAGCCATTTTTAAGGCATTTCGCGCATACATGAAATGAACACATTTTTCTCCAAAACTATAACAGATGCAAGCTTGTCCTGTTTGGTGGAGATGATATTTAATAAAATAAGTAGAAATCCACTAAAAGTTTTGTTTGGTTATCTTGCAATCCCGAGATAATCGTCTCCATGCTCCAAATCCATTTTAAAGCCATTTTTAAGGCATTTCGCGCATACATGAAATGAACACATTTTTCTCCAAAACTATAACAGATGCAAGCTTGTCCTGTTTGGTGGAGATGATATTTAATAAAATAAGTAGAAGTCCACTAAAAGTTTTGTTTGGTTATATTGCAATCCCGAGATAATCGTCTCCATGCTCCAAATCCATTTTAAAGCCATTTTTAAGGCATTTCGCGCATACATGAAATGAACACATTTTTCTCCAAAACTATAACAGATGCAAGCTTGTCCTGTTTGGTGGAGATGATATTTAATAAAATAAGTAGAAATCCACTAAAAGTTTTGTTTGGTTATCTTGCAATCCCGAGATAATCGTCTCCATGCTCCAAATCCATTTTAAAGCCATTTTTAAGGCATTTCGCGCATACATGAAATGAACACATTTTTCTCCAAAACTATAACAGATGCAAGCTTGTCCTGTTTGGTGGAGATGATATTTAATAAAATAAGTAGAAATCCACTAAAAGTTTTGTTTGGTTATCTTGCAATCCCGAGATAATCGTCTCCATGCTCCAAATCCATTTTAAAGCCATTTTTAAGGCATTTCGCGCATACATGAAATGAACACATTTTTCTCCAAAACTATAACAGATGCAAGCTTGTCCTGTTTGGTGGAGATGATATTTAATAAAATAAGTAGAAATCCACTAAAAGTTTTGTTTGGTCATCTTGCAATCCCGAGATAATCGTCTCCATGCTCCAAATCCATTTTAAAGCCATTTTTAAGGCATTTCGCGCATACATGAAATGAACACATGTTTCTCCAAAACTATAACAGATGCAAGCTTGTCCTGTTTGGTGGAGATGATATTTAATAAAATAAGTAGAAATCCACTAAAAGTTTTGTTTGGTTATCTTGCAATCCCGAGATAATCGTCTCCATGCTCCAAATCCATTTTAAAGCCATTTTTAAGGCATTTCGCGCATACATGAAATGAACACATTTTTCTCCAAAACTATAACAGATGCAAGCTTGTCCTGTTTGGTGGAGATGATATTTAATAAAATAAGTAGAAATCCACTAAAAGTTTTGTTTGGTTATCTTGCAATCCCGAGATAATCGTCTCCATGCTCCAAATCCATTTTAAAGCCATTTTTAAGGCATTTCGCGCATACATGAAATGAACACATTTTTCTCCAAAACTATAACAGATGCAAGCTTGTCCTGTTTGGTGGAGATAATATTTAATAAAATAAGTAGAAATCTACTAAAAGTTTCGTTTGTTTATATTGCCATCCTGAGATAATCGTCTCCATGCTCCAAATCCATTTTAAAGCCATTTCAAAGGCATTTTGCGCATACATGAAATGAACACATTTTTCTCCAAAACTATAACACATGCAAGCTTGTCCTGTTTGGTGGAGATGATATTTAATAAAATAAGTAGAAATCCACTAAAAGATTTGTTTGGTTATCTTGCAATCCCGAGATAATCGTCTCCATGCTCCAAATCCATTTTAAAGCCATTTTTAAGGCATTTCGCGCATACATGAAATGAACACATTTTTCTCCAAAACTATAACAGATGCAAGCTTGTCCTGTTTGGTGGAGATGATATTTAATAAAATAAGTAGAAATCCACTAAAAGTTTTGTTTGGTTATCTTGCAATCCCGAGATAATCGTCTCCATGCTCCAAATCCATTTTAAAGCCATTTTTAAGGCATTTCGCGCATACATGAAATGAACACATTTTTCTCCAAAACTATAACAGATGCAAGCTTGTCCTGTTTGGTGGAGATGATATTTAATAAAATAAGTAGAAATCCACTAAAAGTTTTGTTTGGTTATCTTGCAATCCCAAAATAATCGTCTCCATGCTCCAAATCCATTTTAAAGCCATTTTTAAGGCATTTCGCGCATACATGAAATGAACACATTTTTCTCCAAAACTATAACAGATGCAAGCTTGTCCTGTTTGGTGGAGATAATATTTAATAAAATAAGTAGAAATCTACTAAAAATTTCGTTTGTTTATATTGCCATCCTGAGATAATCGTCTCCATGCTCCAAATCCATTTTAAAGCCATTTCAAAGGCATTTTGCGCATACATGAAATGAACACATTTTTCTCCAAAACTATAACACATGCAAGCTTGTCCTGTTTGGTGGAGATGATATTTAATAAAATAAGTAGAAATCCACTAAAAGTTTTGTTTGGTTATCTTGCAATCCCGAGATAATCGTCTCCATGCTCCAAATCCATTTTAAAGCCATTTTTAAGGCATTTCGCGCATACATGAAATGAACACATTTTTCTCCAAAACTATAACAGATGCAAGCTTGTCCTGTTTGGTGGAGATGATATTTAATAAAATAAGTAGAAATCCACTAAAAGTTTTGTTTGGTTATCTTGCAATCCCGAGATAATCGTCTCCATGCTCCAAATCCATTTTAAAGCCATTTTTAAGGCATTTCGCGCATACATGAAATGAACACATTTTTCTCCAAAACTATAACAGATGCAAGCTTGTCCTGTTTGGTGGAGATGATATTTAATAAAATAAGTAGAAATCCACTAAAAGTTTTGTTTTGTTATCTTGCAATCCCGAGATAATCGTCTCCATGCTCCAAATCCATTTTAAAGCCATTTTTAAGGCATTTCGCGCATACATGAAATGAACACATTTTTCTCCAAAACTATAACAGATGCAAGCTTGTCCTGTTTGGTGGAGATGATATTTAATAAAATAAGTAGAAATCCACTAAAAGTTTTGTTTGGTTATATTGCAATCCCGAGATAATCGTCTCCATGCTCCAAATCCATTTTAAAGCCATTTTTAAGGCATTTCGCGCATACATGAAATGAACACATTTTTCTCCAAAACTATAACAGATGCAAGCTTGTCCTGTTTGGTGGAGATGATATTTAATAAAGTAAGTAGAAATCCACTAAAAGTTTTGTTTGGTTATCTTGCAATCCCGAGATAATCGTCTCCATGCTCCAAATCCATTTTAAAGCCATTTTTAAGGCATTTCGCGCATACATGAAATGAACACATTTTTCTCCAAAACTATAACAGATGCAAGCTTGTCCTGTTTGGTGGAGATGATATTTAATAAAATAAGTAGAAATCCACTAAAAGTTTTGTTTGGTTATCTTGCAATCCCGAGATAATCGTCTCCATGCTCCAAATCCATTTTAAAGCCATTTTTAAGGCATTTCGCGCATACATGAAATGAACACATTTTTCTCCAAAACTATAACAGATGCAAGCTTGTCCTGTTTGGTGGAGATGATATTTAATAAAATAAGTAGAAATCCACTAAAAATTTTGTTTTGTTATCTTGCAATCCCGAGATAATCGTCTCCATGCTCCAAATCCATTTTAAAGCCATTTTTAAGGCATTTCGCGCATACATGAAATGAACACATTTTTCTCCAAAACTATAACAGATGCAAGCTTGTCCTGTTTGGTGGAGATGATATTTAATAAAATAAGTAGAAATCCACTAAAAGTTTTGTTTGGTTATCTTGCAATCCCGAGATAATCGTCTCCATGCTCCAAATCCATTTTAAAGCCATTTCAAAGGCATTTTGCGCATACATGAAATGAACACATTTTTCTCCAAAACTATAACACATGCAAGCTTGTCCTGTTTGGTGGAGATGATATTTAATAAAATAAGTAGAAATCCACTAAAAGTTTTGTTTGGTTATCTTGCAATCCCGAGATAATCGTCTCCATGCTCCAAATCCATTTTAAAGCCCTTTTTAAGGCATTTCGCGCATACATGAAATGAACACATTTTTCTCCAAAACTATAACAGATGCAAGCTTGTCCTGTTTGGTGGAGATGATATTTAATAAAATAAGTAGAAATCCACTAAAAGTTTTGTTTGGTTATCTTGCAATCCCGAGATAATCGTCTCCATGCTCCAAATCCATTTTAAAGCCATTTTTAAGGCATTTCGCGCATACATGAAATGAACACATTTTTCTCCAAAACTATAACAGATGCAAGCTTGTCCTGTTTGGTGGAGATAATATTTAATAAAATAAGTAGAAATCTACTAAAAGTTTCGTTTGTTTATATTGCCATCCTGAGATAATCGTCTCCATGCTCCAAATCCATTTTAAAGCCATTTCAAAGGCATTTTGCGCATACATGAAATGAACACATTTTTCTCCAAAACTATGACACATGCAAGCTTGTCCTGTTTGGTGGAGATGATATTTAATAAAATAAGTAGAAATCCACTAAAAGTTTTGTTTGGTTATCTTGCAATCCCGAGATAATCGTCTCCATGCTCCAAATCCATTTTAAAGCCATTTTTAAGGCATTTCGCGCATACATGAAATGAACACATTTTTCTCCAAAACTATAACAGATGCAAGCTTGTCCTGTTTGGTGGAGATGATATTTAATAAAATAAGTAGAAATCCACTAAAAGTTTTGTTTGGTTATCTTGCAATCCCGAGATAATCGTCTCCATGCTCCAAATCCATTTTAAAGCCATTTTTAAGGCATTTCGCGCATACATGAAATGAACACATTTTTCTCCAAAACTATAACAGATGCAAGCTTGTCCTGTTTGGTGGAGATAATATTTAATAAAATAAGTAGAAATCTACTAAAAGTTTCGTTTGTTTATATTGCCATCCTGAGATAATCGTCTCCATGCTCCAAATCCATTTTAAAGCCATTTCAAAGGCATTTTGCGCATACATGAAATGAACACATTTTTCTCCAAAACTATAACACATGCAAGCTTGTCCTGTTTGGTGGAGATGATATTTAATAAAATAAGTAGAAATCCACTAAAAGTTTTGTTTGGTTATCTTGCAATCCCGAGATAATCGTCTCCATGCTCCAAATCCATTTTAAAGCCATTTTTAAGGCATTTCGCGCATACATGAAATGAACACATTTTTCTCCAAAACTATAACAGATGCAAGCTTGTCCTGTTTGGTGGAGATGATATTTAATAAAATAAGTAGAAATCCACTAAAAGATTTGTTTGGTTATCTTGCAATCCCGAGATAATCGTCTCCATGCTCCAAATCCATTTTAAAGCCATTTTTAAGTCATTTCGTGCATACATGAAATGAACACATTTTTCTCCAAAACTATAACAGATGCAAGTTTGTCCTGTTTGGTGGAGATAATATTTAATAAAATAAGTAGAAATCTACTAAAAGTTTCGTTTGTTTATATTGCCATCCTGAGATAATCGTCTCCATGCTCCAAATCCATTTTAAAGCCATTTCAAAGGCATTTTGCTCATACATGAAATGGACACATTTTTCTCCAAAACTATAACACATGCAAGCTTGTCCTGTTTGGTGGAGATGATATTTAATAAAATAAGTAGAAATCCACTAAAAGTTTTGTTTGGTTATCTTGCAATCCCGAGATAATCGTCTCCATGCTCCAAATCCATTTTAAAGCCATTTTTAAGGCATTTCGCGCATACATGAAATGAACACATTTTTCTCCAAAACTATAACAGATGCAAGCTTGTCCTGTTTGGTGGAGATGATATTTAATAAAATAAGTAGAAATCCACTAAAAGTTTTGTTTGGTTATCTTGCAATCCCGAGATAATCGTCTCCATGCTCCAAATCCATTTTAAAGCCATTTTTAAGGCATTTCGCGCATACATGAAATGAACACATTTTTCTCCAAAACTATAACAGATGCAAGCTTGTCCTGTTTGGTGGAGATGATATTTAATAAAATAAGTAGAAATCCACTAAACGTTCTGTTTGGTTATCTTGCAATCCCGAGATAATCGTCTCCATGCTCCAAATCCATTTTAAAGCCATTTTTAAGGCATTTCGCGCATACATGAAATGAACACATTTTTCTCCAAAACTATAACAGATGCAAGCTTGTCCTGTTTGGTGGAGATGATATTTAATAAAATAAGTAGAAATCCACTAAAAGTTTTGTTTGGTTATCTTGCAATCCTGAGATAATCGTCTCCATGCTCCAAATCCATTTTAAAGCCATTTCAAAGGCATTTTGCGCATACATGAAATGAACACATTTTTCTCCAAAACTATAACACATGCAAGCTTGTCCTGTTTGGTGGAGATGATATTTAATAAAATAAGTAGAAATCCACTAAAAGTTTTGTTTGGTTATCTTGCAATCCCGAGATAATCGTCTCCATGCTCCAAATCCATTTTAAAGCCATTTTAAGGCATTTCGCGCATACATGAAATGAACACATTTTTCTCCAAAACTATAACAGATGCAAGCTTGTCCTGTTTGGTGGAGATGATATTTAATAAAATAAGTAGAAATCCACTAAAAGTTTTGTTTGGTTATCTTGCAATCCCGAGATAATCGTCTCCATGTTCCAAATCCATTTTAAAGCCATTTTTAAGGCATTTCGCGCATACATGAAATGAACACATTTTTCTCCAAAACTATAACAGATGCAAGCTTGTCCTGTTTGGTGGAGATGATATTTAATAAAATAAGTAGAAATCCACTAAAAGTTTTGTTTGGTTATCTTGCAATCCCGAGATAATCGTCTCCATGCTCCAAATCCATTTTAAAGTCATTTTTAAGGCATTTCGCGCATACATGAAATGAACACATTTTTCTCCAAAACTATAACAGATGCAAGCTTGTCCTGTTTGGTGGAGATGATATTTAATAAAATAAGTAGAAATCCACTAAAAGTTTTGTTTGGTTATCTTGCAATCCCGAGATAATCGTCTCCATGCTCCAAATCCATTTTAAAGCCATTTCAAAGGCATTTTGCGCATACATGAAATGAACACATTTTTCTCCAAAACTATAACACATGCAAGCTTGTCCTGTTTGGTGGAGATGATATTTAATAAAATAAGTAGAAATCCACTAAAAGTTTTGTTTGGTTATCTTGCAATCCCGAGATAATCGTCTCCATGCTCCAAATCCATTTTAAAGCCATTTTTAAGGCATTTCGCGCATACATGAAATTAACACATTTTTCTCCAAAACTATAACAGATGCAAGCTTGTCCTGTTTGGTGGAGATGATATTTAATAAAATAAGTAGAAATCTACTAAAAGTTTCGTTTGTTTATATTGCCATCCTGAGATAATCGTCTCCATGCTCCAAATCCATTTTAAAGCCATTTCAAAGGCATTTTGCGCATACATGAAATGAACACATTTTTCTCCAAAACTATAACACATGCAAGCTTGTCCTGTTTGGTGGAGATGATATTTAATAAAATAAGTAGAAATCCACTAAAAGTTTTGTTTGGTTATCTTGCAATCCCGAGATAATCGTCTCCATGCTCCAAATCCATTTTAAAGCCATTTTTAAGGCATTTCGCGCATACATGAAATGAACACATTTTTCTCCAAAACTATAACAGATGCAAGCTTGTCCTGTTTGGTGGAGATGATATTTAATAAAATAAGTAGAAATCCACTAAAAGTTTTGTTTGGTTATCTTGCAATCCCGAGATAATCGTCTCCATGCTCCAAATCCATTTTAAAGCCATTTTTAAGGCATTTCGCGCATACATGAAATGAACACATTTTTCTCCAAAACTATAACAGATGCAAGCTTGTCCTGTTTGGTGGAGATAATATTTAATAAAATAAGTAGAAATCTACTAAAAGTTTCGTTTGTTTATATTGCCATCCTGAGATAATCGTCTCCATGCTCCAAATCCATTTTAAAGCCATTTCAAAGGCATTTTGCGCATACATGAAATGAACACATTTTTCTCCAAAACTATAACACATGCAAGCTTGTCCTGTTTGGTGGAGATGATATTTAATAAAATAAGTAGAAATCCACTAAAAGTTTTGTTTGGTTATCTTGCAATCCCGAGATAATCGTCTCCATGCTCCAAATCCATTTTAAAGCCATTTTTAAGGCATTTCGCGCATACATGAAATGAACACATTTTTCTCCAAAACTATAACAGATGCAAGCTTGTCCTGTTTGGTGGAGATGATATTTAATAAAATAAGTAGAAATCCACTAAAAGTTTTGTTTGGTTATCTTGCAATCCCGAGATAATCGTCTCCATGCTCCAAATCCATTTTAAAGCCATTTTTAAGGCATTTCGCGCATACATGAAATGAACACATTTTTCTCCAAAACTATAACAGATGCAAGCTTGTCCTGTTTGGTGGAGATAATATTTAATAAAATAAGTAGAAATCTACTAAAAGTTTCGTTTGTTTATATTGCCATCCTGAGATAATCGTCTCCATGCTCCAAATCCATTTTAAAGCCATTTCAAAGGCATTTTGCGCATACATGAAATGAACACATTTTTCTCCAAAACTATAACACATGCAAGCTTGTCCTGTTTGGTGGAGATGATATTTAATAAAATAAGTAGAAATCCACTAAAAGTTTTGTTTGGTTATCTTGCAATCCCGAGATAATCGTCTCCATGCTCCAAATCCATTTTAAAGCCATTTTTAAGGCATTTCGCGCATACATGAAATGAACACATTTTTCTCCAAAACTATAACAGATGCAAGCTTGTCCTGTTTGGTGGAGATGATATTTAATAAAATAAGTAGAAATCCACTAAAAGTTTTGTTTGGTTATCTTGCAATCCCGAGATAATCGTCTCCATGCTCCAAATCCATTTTAAAGCCATTTTTAAGGCATTTCGCGCATACATGAAATGAACACATTTTTCTCCAAAACTATAACAGATGCAAGCTTGTCCTGTTTGGTGGAGATGATATTTAATAAAATAAGTAGAAATCCACTAAAAGTTTTGTTTGGTTATCTTGCAATCCCGAGATAATCGTCTCCATGCTCCAAATCCATTTTAAAGCCATTTCAAAGGCATTTCGCGCATACATGAAATGAACACATTTTTCTCCAAAACTATAACACATGCAAGCTTGTCCTGTTTGGTGGAGATGATATTTAATAAAATAAGTAGAAATCCACTAAAAGTTTTGTTTGGTTATCTTGCAATCCCGAGATAATCGTCTCCATGCTCCAAATCCATTTTAAAGCCATTTTTAAGGCATTTCGCGCATACATGAAATGAACACATTTTTCTCCAAAACTATAACAGATGCAAGCTTGTCCTGTTTGGTGGAGATAATATTTAATAAAATAAGTAGAAATCTACTAAAAGTTTCGTTTGTTTATATTGCCATCCTGAGATAATCGTCTCCATGCTCCAAATCCATTTTAAAGCCATTTCAAAGGCATTTTGCGCATACATGAAATGAACACATTTTTCTCCAAAACTATAACACATGCAAGCTTGTCCTGTTTGGTGGAGATGATATTTAATAAAATAAGTAGAAATCCACTAAAAGTTTTGTTTGGTTATCTTGCAATCCCGAGATAATCGTCTCCATGCTCCAAATCCATTTTAAAGCCATTTTAAGGCATTTCGCGAATACATGAAATGAACACATTTTTCTCCAAAACTATAACAGATGCAAGCTTGTCCTGTTTGGTGGAGATGATATTTAATAAAATAAGTAGAAATCCACTAAAAGTTTTGTTTGGTTATCTTGCAATCCCGAGATAATCGTCTCCATGCTCCAAATCCATTTTAAAGCCATTTTTAAGGCATTTCGCGCATACATGAAATGAACACATTTTTCTCCAAAACTATAACAGATGCAAGCTTGTCCTGTTTGGTGGAGATGATATTTAATAAAATAAGTAGAAATCCACTAAAAGTTTTGTTTGGTTATCTTGCAATCCCGAGATAATCGTCTCCATGCTCCAAATCCATTTTAAAGTCATTTTTAAGGCATTTCGCGCATACATGAAATGAACACATTTTTCTCCAAAACTATAACAGATGCAAGCTTGTCCTGTTTGGTGGAGATGATATTTAATAAAATAAGTAGAAATCCACTAAAAGTTTTGTTTGGTTATCTTGCAATCCCGAGATAATCGTCTCCATGCTCCAAATCCATTTTAAAGCCATTTCAAAGGCATTTTGCGCATACATGAAATGAACACATTTTTCTCCAAAACTATAACACATGCAAGCTTGTCCTGTTTGGTGGAGATGATATTTAATAAAATAAGAAGAAATCCACTAAAAGTTTTGTTTGGTTATCTTGCAATCCCGAGATAATCGTCTCCATGCTCCAAATCCATTTTAAAGCCATTTTTAAGGCATTTCGCGCATACATGAAATGAACACATTTTTCTCCAAAACTATAACAGATGCAAGCTTGTCCTGTTTGGTGGAGATGATATTTAATAAAATAAGTAGAAATCCACTAAAAGTTTTGTTTGGTTATATTGCAATCCCGAGATAATCGTCTCCATGCTCCAAATCCATTTTAAAGCCATTTTTAAGGCATTTCGCGAATACATGAAATGAACACATTTTTCTCTAAAACTATAACAGATGCAAGCTTGTCCTGTTTGGTGGAGATGATATTTAATAAAATAAGTAGAAATCCACTAAAAGTTTTGTTTGGTTATCTTGCAATCCCGAGATAATCGTCTCCATGCTCCAAATCCATTTTAAAGCCATTTTTAAGGCATTTCGCGCATACATGAAATGAACACATTTTTCTCCAAAACTATAACAGATGCAAGCTTGTCCTGTTTGGTGGAGATGATATTTAATAAAATAAGTAGAAATCCACTAAAAGTTTTGTTTGGTTATCTTGCAATCCCGAGATAATCGTCTCCATGCTCCAAATCCATTTTAAAGCCATTTTTAAGGCATTTCGCGCATACATGAAATGAACACATTTTTCTCCAAAACTATAACAGATGCAAGCTTGTCCTGTTTGGTGAAGATGATATTTAATAAAATAAGTAGAAATCCACTAAAAGTTTTGTTTGGTTATCTTGCAATCCCGAGATAATCGTCTCCATGCTCCAAATCCATTTTAAAGCCATTTTTAAAGCATTTCGCGCATACATGAAATGAACACATTTTTCTCCAAAACTATAACAGATGCAAGCTTGTCCTGTTTAGTGGAGATGATATTTAATAAAATAAGTAGAAATCCACTAAAAGTTTTGTTTGGTTATCTTGCAATCCCGAGATAATCGTCTCCATGCTCCAAATCCATTTTAAAGCCATTTTTAAGGCATTTCGCGCATACATGAAATGAACACATTTTTCTCCAAAACTATAACAGATGCAAGCTTGTCCTGTTTGGTGGAGATAATATTTAATAAAATAAGTAGAAATCTACTAAAAGTTTCGTTTGTTTATATTGCCATCCTGAGATAATCGTCTCCATGCTCCAAATCCATTTTAAAGCCATTTCAAAGGCATTTTGCGCATACATGAAATGAACACATTTTTCTCCAAAACTATAACACATGCAAGCTTGTCCTGTTTGGTGGAGATGATATTTAATAAAATAAGTAGAAATCCACTAAAAGTTTTGTTTGGTTATCTTGCAATCCCGAGATAATCGTCTCCATGCTCCAAATCCATTTTAAAGCCATTTTTAAGGCATTTCGCGCATACATGAAATGAACACATTTTTCTCCAAAACTATAACAGATGCAAGCTTGTCCTGTTTGGTGGAGATGATATTTAATAAAATAAGTAGAAATCCACTAAAAGTTTTGTTTGGTTATCTTGCAATCCCGAGATAATCGTCTCCATGCTCCAAATCCATTTTAAAGCCATTTTTAAGGCATTTCGCGCATACATGAAATGAACACATTTTTCTCCAAAACTATAACAGATGCAAGCTTGTCCTGTTTGGTGGAGATGATATTTAATAAAATAAGTAGAAATCCACTAAAAGTTTTGTTTGGTTATCTTGCAATCCCGAGATAATCGTCTCCATGCTCCAAATCCATTTTAAAGCCATTTTTAAGGCATTTCGCGCATACATGAAATGAACACATTTTTCTCCAAAACTATAACAGATGCAAGCTTGTCCTGTTTGTGGAGATGATATTTAATAAAATAAGTAGAAATCCACTAAAAGTTTTGTTTGGTTATATTGCAATCCCGAGATAATCGTCTCCATGCTCCAAATCCATTTTAAAGCCATTTTTAAGGCATTTCGCGCATACATGAAATGAACACATTTTTCTCCAAAACTATAACAGATGCAAGCTTGTCCTGTTTGGTGGAGATGATATTTAATAAAATAAGTAGAAATCCACTAAAAGTTTTGTTTGGTTATCTTGCAATCCCGAGATAATCGTCTCCATGCTCCAAATCCATTTTAAAGCCATTTTTAAGGCATTTCGCGCATACATGAAATGAACACATTTTTCTCCAAAACTATAACAGATGCAAGCTTGTCCTGTTTGGTGGAGATGATATTTAATAAAATAAGTAGAAATCCACTAAAAGTTTTGTTTGGTTATCTTGCAATCCCGAGATAATCGTCTCCATGCTCCAAATCCATTTTAAAGCCATTTTTAAGGCATTTCGCGCATACATGAAATGAACACATTTTTCTCCAAAACTATAACAGATGCAAGCTTGTCCTGTTTGGTGGAGATGATATTTAATAAAATAAGTAGAAATCCACTAAAAGTTTTGTTTGGTTATATTGCAATCCCGAGATAATCGTCTCCATGCTCCAAATCCATTTTAAAGCCATTTTTAAGGCATTTCGCGCATACATGAAATGAACACATTTTTCTCCAAAACTATAACAGATGCAAGCTTGTCCTGTTTGGTGGAGATGATATTTAATAAAATAAGTAGAAATCCACTAAAAGTTTTGTTTGGTTATCTTGCAATCCCGAGATAATCGTCTCCATGCTCCAAATCCATTTTAAAGCCATTTTTAAGGCATTTCGCGCATACATGAAATGAACACATTTTTCTCCAAAACTATAACAGATGCAAGCTTGTCCTGTTTGGTGGAGATGATATTTAATAAAATAAGTAGAAATCTACTAAAAGTTTCGTTTGTTTATATTGCCATCCTGAGATAATCGTCTCCATGCTCCAAATCCATTTTAAAGCCATTTCAAAGGCATTTTGCGCATACATGAAATGAACACATTTTTCTCCAAAACTATAACACATGCAAGCTTGTCCTGTTTGGTGGAGATGATATTTAATAAAATAAGTAGAAATCCACTAAAAGTTTTGTTTGGTTATCTTGCAATCCCGAGATAATCGTCTCCATGCTCCAAATCCATTTTAAAGCCATTTTTAAGGCATTTCGCGCATACATGAAATGAACACATTTTTCTCCAAAACTATAACAGATGCAAGCTTGTCCTGTTTGGTGGAGATGATATTTAATAAAATAAGTAGAAATCCACTAAAAGTTTTGTTTGGTTATCTTGCAATCCCGAGATAATCGTCTCCATGCTCCAAATCCATTTTAAAGCCATTTTTAAGGCATTTCGCGCATACATGAAATGAACACATTTTTCTCCAAAACTATAACAGATGCAAGCTTGTCCTGTTTAGTGGAGATGATATTTAATAAAATAAGTAGAAATCCACTAAAAGTTTTGTTTGGTTATCTTGCAATCCCGAGATAATCGTCTCCATGCTCCAAATCCATTTTAAAGCCATTTTTAAGGCATTTCGCGCATACATGAAATGAACACATTTTTCTCCAAAACTATAACAGATGCAAGCTTGTCCTGTTTGGTGGAGATAATATTTAATAAAATAAGTAGAAATCTACTAAAAGTTTCGTTTGTTTATATTGCCATCCTGAGATAATCGTCTCCATGCTCCAAATCCATTTTAAAGCCATTTCAAAGGCATTTTGCGCATACATGAAATGAACACATTTTTCTCCAAAACTATAACACATGCAAGCTTGTCCTGTTTGGTGGAGATGATATTTAATAAAATAAGAAGAAATCCACTAAAAGTTTTGTTTGGTTATCTTGCAATCCCGAGAAAATCGTCTCCATGCTCCAAATCCATTTTAAAGCCATTTTTAAGGCATTTCGCGCATACATGAAATGAACACATTTTTCTCCAAAACTATAACAGATGCAAGCTTGTCCTGTTTGGTGGAGATGATATTTAATAAAATAAGTAGAAATCCACTAAAAGTTTTGTTTGGTTATCTTGCAATCCCGAGATAATCGTCTCCATGCTCCAAATCCATTTTAAAGCCATTTTTAAGGCATTTCGCGCATACATGAAATGAACACATTTTTCTCCAAAACTATAACAGATGCAAGCTTGTCCTGTTTGGTGGAGATGATATTTAATAAAATAAGTAGAAATCCACTAAAAGTTTTGTTTGGTTATCTTGCAATCCCGAGATAATCGTCTCCATGCTCCAAATCCATTTTAAAGTCATTTTTAAGGCATTTCGCGCATACATGAAATGAACACATTTTTCTCCAAAACTATAACAGATGCAAGCTTGTCCTGTTTGGTGGAGATGATATTTAATAAAATAAGTAGAAATCCACTAAAAGTTTTGTTTGGTTATCTTGCAATCCCGAGATAATCGTCTCCATGCTCCAAATCCATTTTAAAGCCATTTCAAAGGCATTTTGCGCATACATGAAATGAACACATTTTTCTCCAAAACTATAACACATGCAAGCTTGTCCTGTTTGGTGGAGATGATATTTAATAAAATAAGTAGAAATCCACTAAAAGTTTTGTTTGGTTATCTTGCAATCCCGAGATAATCGTCTCCATGCTCCAAATCCATTTTAAAGCCATTTTTAAGGCATTTCGCGCATACATGAAATGAACACATTTTTCTCCAAAACTATAACAGATGCAAGCTTGTCCTATTTGGTGGAGATGATATTTAATAAAATAAGTAGAAATCCACTAAAAGTTTTGTTTGGTTATCTTGCAATCCCGAGATAATCGTCTCCATGCTCCAAATCCATTTTAAAGCCATTTTTAAGGCATTTCGCGCATACATGAAATGAACACATTTTTCTCCAAAACTATAACAGATGCAAGCTTGTCCTGTTTGGTGGAGATGATATTTAATAAAATAAGTAGAAATCCACTAAAAGTTTTGTTTGGTTATCTTGCAATCCCGAGATAATCGTCTCCATGCTCCAAATCCATTTTAAAGCCATTTTTAAGGCATTTCGCGCATTCATGAAATGAACACATTTTTCTCCAAAACTATAACAGATGCAAGCTTGTCCTGTTTGGTGGAGATGATATTTAATAAAATAAGTAGAAATCTACTAAAAGTTTCGTTTGTTTATATTGCCATCCTGAGATAATCGTCTCCATGCTCCAAATCCTTTTTAAAGCCATTTCAAAGGCATTTTGCGCATACATGAAATGAACACATTTTTCTCCAAAACTATAACACATGCAAGCTTGTCCTGTTTGGTGGAGATGATATTTAATGAAATAAGTAGAAATCCACTAAAAGTTTTGTTTGGTTATCTTGCAATCCCGAGATAATCGTCTCCATGCTCCAAATCCATTTTAAAGCCATTTTTAAGGCATTTCGCGCATACATGAAATGAACACATTTTTCTCCAAAACTATAACAGATGCAAGCTTGTCCTGTTTGGTGGAGATGATATTTAATAAAATAAGTAGAAATCCACTAAAAGTTTTGTTTGGTTATCTTGCAATCCCGAGATAATCGTCTCCATGCTCCAAATCCATTTTAAAGTCATTTTTAAGGCATTTCGCGCATACATGAAATGAACACATTTTTCTCCAAAACTATAACAGATGCAAGCTTGTCCTGTTTGGTGGAGATGATATTTAATAAAATAAGTAGAAATCCACTAAAAGTTTTGTTTGGTTATCTTGCAATCCCGAGATAATCGTCTCCATGCTCCAAATCCATTTTAAAGCCATTTCAAAGGCATTTTGCGCATACATGAAATGAACACATTTTTCTCCAAAACTATAACAGATGCAAGCTTGTCCTGTTTGGTGGAGATGATATTTAATAAAATAAGTAGAAATCCACTAAAAGTTTTGTTTGGTTATCTTGCAATCCCGAGATAATCGTCTCCATGCTCCAAATCCATTTTAAAGCCATTTTTAAGGCATTTCGCGCATACATGAAATGAACACATTTTTCTCCAAAACTATAACAGATGCAAGCTTGTCCTGTTTGGTGGAGATGATATTTAATAAAATAAGTAGAAATCTACTAAAAGTTTCGTTTGTTTATATTGCCATCCTGAGATAATCGTCTCCATGCTCCAAATCCATTTTAAAGCCATTTCAAAGGCATTTTGCGCATACATGAAATGAACACATTTTTCTCCAAAACTATAACACATGCAAGCTTGTCCTGTTTGGTGGAGATGATATTTAATAAAATAAGTAGAAATCCACTAAAAGTTTTGTTTGGTTATCTTGCAATCCCGAGATAATCGTCTCCATGCTCCAAATCCATTTTAAAGCCATTTTTAAGGCATTTCGCGCATACATGAAATGAACACATTTTTCTCCAAAACTATAACAGATGCAAGCTTGTCCTGTTTGGTGGAGATGATATTTAATAAAATAAGTAGAAATCCACTAAAAGTTTTGTTTGGTTATCTTGCAATCCCGAGATAATCGTCTCCATGCTCCAAATCCATTTTAAAGCCATTTTTAAGGCATTTCGCGCATACATGAAATGAACACATTTTTCTCCAAAACTATAACAGATGCAAGCTTGTCCTGTTTAGTGGAGATGATATTTAATAAAATAAGTAGAAATCCACTAAAAGTTTTGTTTGGTTATCTTGCAATCCCGAGATAATCGTCTCCATGCTCCAAATCCATTTTAAAGCCATTTTTAAGGCATTTCGCGCATACATGAAATGAACACATTTTTCTCCAAAACTATAACAGATGCAAGCTTGTCCTGTTTGGTGGAGATAATATTTAATAAAATAAGTAGAAATCTACTAAAAGTTTCGTTTGTTTATATTGCCATCCTGAGATAATCGTCTCCATGCTCCAAATCCATTTTAAAGCCATTTCAAAGGCATTTTGCGCATACATGAAATGAACACATTTTTCTCCAAAACTATAACACATGCAAGCTTGTCCTGTTTGGTGGAGATGATATTTAATAAAATAAGAAGAAATCCACTAAAAGTTTTGTTTGGTTATCTTGCAATCCCGAGAAAATCGTCTCCATGCTCCAAATCCATTTTAAAGCCATTTTTAAGGCATTTCGCGCATACATGAAATGAACACATTTTTCTCCAAAACTATAACAGATGCAAGCTTGTCCTGTTTGGTGGAGATGATATTTAATAAAATAAGTAGAAATCCACTAAAAGTTTTGTTTGGTTATCTTGCAATCCCGAGATAATCGTCTCCATGCTCCAAATCCATTTTAAAGCCATTTTTAAGGCATTTCGCGCATACATGAAATGAACACATTTTTCTCCAAAACTATAACAGATGCAAGCTTGTCCTGTTTGGTGGAGATGATATTTAATAAAATAAGTAGAAATCCACTAAAAGTTTTGTTTGGTTATCTTGCAATCCCGAGATAATCGTCTCCATGCTCCAAATCCATTTTAAAGTCATTTTTAAGGCATTTCGCGCATACATGAAATGAACACATTTTTCTCCAAAACTATAACAGATGCAAGCTTGTCCTGTTTGGTGGAGATGATATTTAATAAAATAAGTAGAAATCCACTAAAAGTTTTGTTTGGTTATCTTGCAATCCCGAGATAATCGTCTCCATGCTCCAAATCCATTTTAAAGCCATTTCAAAGGCATTTTGCGCATACATGAAATGAACACATTTTTCTCCAAAACTATAACACATGCAAGCTTGTCCTGTTTGGTGGAGATGATATTTAATAAAATAAGTAGAAATCCACTAAAAGTTTTGTTTGGTTATCTTGCAATCCCGAGATAATCGTCTCCATGCTCCAAATCCATTTTAAAGCCATTTTTAAGGCATTTCGCGCATACATGAAATGAACACATTTTTCTCCAAAACTATAACAGATGCAAGCTTGTCCTATTTGGTGGAGATGATATTTAATAAAATAAGTAGAAATCCACTAAAAGTTTTGTTTGGTTATCTTGCAATCCCGAGATAATCGTCTCCATGCTCCAAATCCATTTTAAAGCCATTTTTAAGGCATTTCGCGCATACATGAAATGAACACATTTTTCTCCAAAACTATAACAGATGCAAGCTTGTCCTGTTTGGTGGAGATGATATTTAATAAAATAAGTAGAAATCCACTAAAAGTTTTGTTTGGTTATCTTGCAATCCCGAGATAATCGTCTCCATGCTCCAAATCCATTTTAAAGCCATTTTTAAGGCATTTCGCGCATACATGAAATGAACACATTTTTCTCCAAAACTATAACAGATGCAAGCTTGTCCTGTTTGGTGGAGATGATATTTAATAAAATAAGTAGAAATCTACTAAAAGTTTCGTTTGTTTATATTGCCATCCTGAGATAATCGTCTCCATGCTCCAAATCCTTTTTAAAGCCATTTCAAAGGCATTTTGCGCATACATGAAATGAACACATTTTTCTCCAAAACTATAACACATGCAAGCTTGTCCTGTTTGGTGGAGATGATATTTAATGAAATAAGTAGAAATCCACTAAAAGTTTTGTTTGGTTATCTTGCAATCCCGAGATAATCGTCTCCATGCTCCAAATCCATTTTAAAGCCATTTTTAAGGCATTTCGCGCATACATGAAATGAACACATTTTTCTCCAAAACTATAACAGATGCAAGCTTGTCCTGTTTGGTGGAGATGATATTTAATAAAATAAGTAGAAATCCACTAAAAGTTTTGTTTGGTTATCTTGCAATCCCGAGATAATCGTCTCCATGCTCCAAATCCATTTTAAAGTCATTTTTAAGGCATTTCGCGCATACATGAAATGAACACATTTTTCTCCAAAACTATAACAGATGCAAGCTTGTCCTGTTTGGTGGAGATGATATTTAATAAAATAAGTAGAAATCCACTAAAAGTTTTGTTTGGTTATCTTGCAATCCCGAGATAATCGTCTCCATGCTCCAAATCCATTTTAAAGCCATTTCAAAGGCATTTTGCGCATACATGAAATGAACACATTTTTCTCCAAAACTATAACAGATGCAAGCTTGTCCTGTTTGGTGGAGATGATATTTAATAAAATAAGTAGAAATCCACTAAAAGTTTTGTTTGGTTATCTTGCAATCCCGAGATAATCGTCTCCATGCTCCAAATCCATTTTAAAGCCATTTTTAAGGCATTTCGCGCATACATGAAATGAACACATTTTTCTCCAAAACTATAACAGATGCAAGCTTGTCCTGTTTGGTGGAGATGATATTTAATAAAATAAGTAGAAATCCACTAAAAGTTTTGTTTGGTTATCTTGCAATCCCGAGATAATCGTCTCCATGCTCCAAATCCATTTTAAAGCCATTTTTAAGGCATTTCGCGCATACATGAAATGAACACATTTTTCTCCAAAACTATAACAGATGCAAGCTTGTCCTGTTTGGTGGAGATGATATTTAATAAAATAAGTAGAAATCTACTAAAAGTTTCGTTTGTTTATATTGCCATCCTGAGATAATCGTCTCCATGCTCCAAATCCTTTTTAAAGCCATTTCAAAGGCATTTTGCGCATACATGAAATGAACACATTTTTCTCCAAAACTATAACACATGCAAGCTTGTCCTGTTTGGTGGAGATGATATTTAATGAAATAAGTAGAAATCCACTAAAAGTTTTGTTTGGTTATCTTGCAATCCCGAGATAATCGTCTCCATGCTCCAAATCCATTTTAAAGCCATTTTTAAGGCATTTCGCGCATACATGAAATGAACACATTTTTCTCCAAAACTATAACAGATGCAAGCTTGTCCTGTTTGGTGGAGATGATATTTAATAAAATAAGTAGAAATCCACTAAAAGTTTTGTTTGGTTATCTTGCAATCCCGAGATAATCGTCTCCATGCTCCAAATCCATTTTAAAGTCATTTTTAAAGCATTTCGCGCATACATGAAATGAACACATTTTTCTCCAAAACTATAACAGATGCAAGCTTGTCCTGTTTGGTGGAGATGATATTTAATAAAATAAGTAGAAATCCACTAAAAGTTTTGTTTGGTTATCTTGCAATCCCGAGATAATCGTCTCCATGCTCCAAATCCATTTTAAAGCCATTTCAAAGGCATTTTGCGCATACATGAAATGAACACATTTTTCTCCAAAACTATAACACATGCAAGCTTGTCCTGTTTGGTGGAGATGATATTTAATAAAATAAGTAGAAATCCACTAAAAGTTTTGTTTGGTTATCTTGCAATCCCGAGATAATCGTCTCCATGCTCCAAATCCATTTTAAAGCCATTTTTAAGGCATTTCGCGCATACATGAAATGAACACATTTTTCTCCAAAACTATAACAGATGCAAGCTTGTCCTGTTTGGTGGAGATAATATTTAATAAAATAAGTAGAAATCTACTAAAAGTTTCGTTTGTTTATATTGCCATCCTGAGATAATCGTCTCCATGCTCCAAATCCATTTTAAAGCCATTTCAAAGGCATTTTGCGCATACATGAAATGAACACATTTTTCTCCAAAACTATAACACATGCAAGCTTGTCCTGTTTGGTGGAGATGATATTTAATAAAATAAGTAGAAATCCACTAAAAGTTTTGTTTGGTTATCTTGCAATCCCGAGATAATCGTCTCCATGCTCCAAATCCATTTTAAAGCCATTTTTAAGGCATTTCGCGCATACATGAAATGAACACATTTTTCTCCAAAACTATAACAGATGCAAGCTTGTCCTGTTTGGTGGAGATGATATTTAATAAAATAAGTAGAAATCCACTAAAAGTTTTGTTTGGTTATCTTGCAATCCCGAGATAATCGTCTCCATGCTCCAAATCCATTTTGAAGCCATTTTTAAGGCATTTCGCGCATACATGAAATGAACACATTTTTCTCCAAAACTATAACAGATGCAAGCTTGTCCTGTTTGGTGGAGATGATATTTAATAAAATAAGTAGAAATCCACTAAAAGTTTTGTTTGGTTATCTTGCAATCCCGAGATAATCGTCTCCATGCTCCAAATCCATTTTAAAGTCATTTTTAAGGCATTTCGCGCATACATGAAATGAACACATTTTTCTCCAAAACTATAACAGATGCAAGCTTGTCCTGTTTGGTGGAGATGATATTTAATAAAATAAGTAGAAATCCACTAAAAGTTTTGTTTGGTTATCTTGCAATCCCGAGATAATCGTCTCCATGCTCCAAATCCATTTTAAAGCCATTTCAAAGGCATTTTGCGCATACATGAAATGAACACATTTTTCTCCAAAACTATAACACATGCAAGCTTGTCCTGTTTGGTGGAGATGATATTTAATAAAATAAGTAGAAATCCACTAAAAGTTTTGTTTGGTTATCTTGCAATCCCGAGATAATCGTCTCCATGCTCCAAATCCATTTTAAAGCCATTTTTAAGGCATTTCGCGCATACATGAAATGAACACATTTTTCTCCAAAACTATAACAGATGCAAGCTTGTCCTGTTTGGTGGAGATGATATTTAATAAAATAAGTAGAAATCCACTAAAAGTTTTGTTTGGTTATATTGCAATCCCGAGATAATCGTCTCCATGCTCCAAATCCATTTTAAAGCCATTTTTAAGGCATTTCGCGAATACATGAAATGAACACATTTTTCTCTAAAACTATAACAGATGCAAGCTTGTCCTGTTTGGTGGAGATGATATTTAATAAAATAAGTAGAAATCCACTAAAAGTTTTGTTTGGTTATCTTGCAATCCCGAGATAATCGTCTCCATGCTCCAAATCCATTTTAAAGCCATTTTTAAGGCATTTCGCGCATACATGAAATGAACACATTTTTCTCCAAAACTATAACAGATGCAAGCTTGTCCTGTTTGGTGGAGATGATATTTAATAAAATAAGTAGAAATCCACTAAAAGTTTTGTTTGGTTATCTTGCAATCCCGAGATAATCGTCTCCATGCTCCAAATCCATTTTAAAGCCATTTTTAAGGCATTTCGCGCATACATGAAATGAACACATTTTTCTCCAAAACTATAACAGATGCAAGCTTGTCCTGTTTGGTGGAGATGATATTTAATAAAATAAGTAGAAATCCACTAAAAGTTTTGTTTGGTTATCTTGCAATCCCGAGATAATCGTCTCCATGCTCCAAATCCATTTTAAAGCCATTTTTAAGGCATTTCGCGCATACATAAAATGAACACATTTTTCTCCAAAACTATAACAGATGCAAGCTTGTCCTGTTTAGTGGAGATGATATTTAATAAAATAAGTAGAAATCCACTAAAAGTTTTGTTTGGTTATCTTGCAATCCCGAGATAATCGTCTCCATGCTCCAAATCCATTTTAAAGCCATTTTTAAGGCATTTCGCGCATACATGAAATGAACACATTTTTCTCCAAAACTATAACAGATGCAAGCTTGTCCTGTTTGGTGGAGATAATATTTAATAAAATAAGTAGAAATCTACTAAAAGTTTCGTTTGTTTATATTGCCATCCTGAGATAATCGTCTCCATGCTCCAAATCCATTTTAAAGCCATTTCAAAGGCATTTTGCGCATACATGAAATGAACACATTTTTCTCCAAAACTATAACACATGCAAGCTTGTCCTCTTTGGTGGAGATGATATTTAATAAAATAAGTAGAAATCCACTAAAAGTTTTGTTTGGTTATCTTGCAATCCCGAGATAATCGTCTCCATGCTCCAAATCCATTTTAAAGCCATTTTTAAGGCATTTCGCGCATACATGAAATGAACACATTTTTCTCCAAAACTATAACAGATGCAAGCTTGTCCTGTTTGGTGGAGATGATATTTAATAAAATAAGTAGAAATCCACTAAAAGTTTTGTTTGGTTATCTTGCAATCCCGAGATAATCGTCTCCATGCTCCAAATCCATTTTAAAGCCATTTTTAAGGCATTTCGCGCATACATGAAATGAACACATTTTTCTCCAAAACTATAACAGATGCAAGCTTGTCCTGTTTGGTGGAGATGATATTTAATAAAATAAGTAGAAATCCACTAAAAGTTTTGTTTGGTTATCTTGCAATCCCGAGATAATCGTCTCCATGCTCCAAATCCATTTTAAAGTCATTTTTAAGGCATTTCGCGCATACATGAAATGAACACATTTTTCTCCAAAACTATAACAGATGCAAGCTTGTCCTGTTTGGTGGAGATGATATTTAATAAAATAAGTAGAAATCCACTAAAAGTTTTGTTTGGTTATCTTGCAATCCCGAGATAATCGTCTCCATGCTCCAAATCCATTTTAAAGCCATTTCAAAGGCATTTTGCGCATACATGAAATGAACACATTTTTCTCCAAAACTATAACACATGCAAGCTTGTCCTGTTTGGTGGAGATGATATTTAATAAAATAAGTAGAAATCCACTAAAAGTTTTGTTTGGTTATCTTGCAATCCCGAGATAATCGTCTCCATGCTCCAAATCCATTTTAAAGCCATTTTTAAGGCATTTCGCGCATACATGAAATGAACACATTTTTCTCCAAAACTATAACAGATGCAAGCTTGTCCTGTTTGGTGGAGATGATATTTAATAAAATAAGTAGAAATCCACTAAAAGTTTTGTTTGGTTATCTTGCAATCCCGAGATAATCGTCTCCATGCTCCAAATCCATTTTAAAGCCATTTTTAAGGCATTTCGCGCATACATGAAATGAACACATTTTTCTCCAAAACTATAACAGATGCAAGCTTGTCCTGTTTGGTGGAGATGATATTTAATAAAATAAGTAGAAATCCACTAAAAGTTTTGTTTGGTTATCTTGCAATCCCGAGATAATCGTCTCCATGCTCCAAATCCATTTTAAAGCCATTTTTAAGGCATTTCGCGCATACATGAAATGAACACATTTTTCTCCAAAACTATAACAGATGCAAGCTTGTCCTGTTTGGTGGAGATGATATTTAATAAAATAAGTAGAAATCCACTAAAAGTTTTGTTTGGTTATATTGCAATCCCGAGATAATCGTCTCCATGCTCCAAATCCATTTTAAAGCCATTTTTAAGGCATTTCGCGCATACATGAAATGAACACATTTTTCTCCAAAACTATAACAGATGCAAGCTTGTCCTGTTTGGTGGAGATGATATTTAATAAAATAAGTAGAAATCCACTAAAAGTTTTGTTTGGTTATCTTGCAATCCCGAGATAATCGTCTCCATGCTCCAAATCCATTTTAAAGCCATTTTTAAGGCATTTCGCGCATACATGAAATGAACACATTTTTCTCCAAAACTATAACAGATGCAAGCTTGTCCTGTTTGGTGGAGATGATATTTAATAAAATAAGTAGAAATCCACTAAAAGTTTTGTTTGGTTATATTGCAATCCCGAGATAATCGTCTCCATGCTCCAAATCCATTTTAAAGCCATTTTTAAGGCATTTCGCGCATACATGAAATGAACACATTTTTCTCCAAAACTATAACAGATGCAAGCTTGTCCTGTTTGGTGGAGATGATATTTAATAAAATAAGTAGAAATCCACTAAAAGTTTTGTTTGGTTATCTTGCAATCCCGAGATAATCGTCTCCATGCCCCAAATCCATTTTAAAGCCATTTTTAAGGCATTTCGCGCATACATGAAATGAACACATTTTTCTCCAAAACTATAACAGATGCAAGCTTGTCCTGTTTGGTGGAGATGATATTTAATAAAATAAGTAGAAATCCACTAAAAGTTTTGTTTGGTTATCTTGCAATCCCGAGATAATCGTCTCCATGCTCCAAATCCATTTTAAAGCCATTTTTAAGGCATTTCGCGCATACATGAAATGAACACATTTTTCTCCAAAACTATAACAGATGCAAGCTTGTCCTGTTTGGTGGAGATGATATTTAATAAAATAAGTAGAAATCCACTAAAAGTTTTGTTTGGTTATCTTGCAATCCCGAGATAATCGTCTCCATGCTCCAAATCCATTTTAAAGCCATTTTTAAGGCATTTCGCGCATACATGAAATGAACACATTTTTCTCCAAAACTATAACAGATGCAAGCTTGTCCTGTTTGGTGGAGATGATATTTAATAAAATAAGTAGAAATCCACTAAAAGTTTTGTTTGGTTATCTTGCAATCCCGAGATAATCGTCTCCATGCTCCAAATCCATTTTAAAGCCATTTTTAAGGCATTTCGCGCATACATGAAATGAACACATTTTTCTCCAAAACTATAACAGATGCAAGCTTGTCCTGTTTGGTGGAGATAATATTTAATAAAATAAGTAGAAATCTACTAAAAGTTTCGTTTGTTTATATTGCCATCCTGAGATAATCGTCTCCATGCTCCAAATCCATTTTAAAGCCATTTCAAAGGCATTTTGCGCATACATGAAATGAACACATTTTTCTCCAAAACTATAACACATGCAAGCTTGTCCTGTTTGGTGGAGATGATATTTAATAAAATAAGTAGAAATCCACTAAAAGTTTTGTTTGGTTATCTTGCAATCCCGAGATAATCGTCTCCATGCTCCAAATCCATTTTAAAGCCATTTTTAAGGCATTTCGCGCATACATGAAATGAACACATTTTTCTCCAAAACTATAACAGATGCAAGCTTGTCCTGTTTGGTGGAGATGATATTTAATAAAATAAGTAGAAATCCACTAAAAGTTTTGTTTGGTTATCTTGCAATCCCGAGATAATCGTCTCCATGCTCCAAATCCATTTTAAAGCCATTTTTAAGGCATTTCGCGCATACATGAAATGAACACATTTTTCTCCAAAACTATAACAGATGCAAGCTTGTCCTGTTTGGTGGAGATGATATTTAATAAAATAAGTAGAAATCCACTAAAAGTTTTTTTTGGTTATCTTGCAATCCCGAGATAATCGTCTCCATGCTCCAAATCCATTTTAAAGCCATTTCAAAGGCATTTTGCGCATACATGAAATGAACACATTTTTCTCCAAAACTATAACACATGCAAGCTTGTCCTGTTTGGTGGAGATGATATTTAATAAAATAAGTAGAAATCCACTAAAAGTTTTGTTTGGTTATCTTGCAATCCCGAGATAATCGTCTCCATGCTCCAAATCCATTTTAAAGCCATTTTTAAGGCATTTCGCGCATACATGAAATGAACACATTTTTCTCCAAAACTATAACAGATGCAAGCTTGTCCTGTTTGGGGGAGATAATATTTAATAAAATAAGTAGAAATCTACTAAAAGTTTCGTTTGTTTATATTGCCATCCTGAGATAATCGTCTCCATGCTCCAAATCCATTTTAAAGCCATTTCAAAGGCATTTTGCGCATACATGAAATGAACACATTTTTCTCCAAAACTATAACACATGCAAGCTTGTCCTGTTTGGTGGAGATAATATTTAATAAAATAAGTAGAAATCTACTAAAAGTTTCGTTTGTTTATATTGCCATCCTGAGATAATCGTCTTCATGCTCCAAATCCATTTTAAAGCCATTTCAAAGGCATTTTGCGCATACATGAAATGAACACATTTTTCTCCAAAACTATAACACATGCAAGCTTGTCCTGTTTGGTGGAGATGATATTTAATAAAATAAGTAGAAATCCACTAAAAGTTTTGTTTGGTTATCTTGCAATCCCGAGATAATCGTCTCCATGCTCCAAATCCATTTTAAAGCCATTTTTAAGGCATTTCGCGCATACATGAAATGAACACATTTTTCTCCAAAACTATAACAGATGCAAGCTTGTCCTGTTTGGTGGAGATGATATTTAATAAAATAAGTAGAAATCCACTAAAAGTTTTGTTTGGTTATCTTGCAATCCCGAGATAATCGTCTCCATGCTCCAAATCCATTTTAAAGCCATTTTTAAGGCATTTCGCGCATACATGAAATGAACACATTTTTCTCCAAAACTATAACAGATGCAAGCTTGTCCTGTTTGGTGGAGATGATATTTAATAAAATAAGTAGAAATCCACTAAAAGTTTTGTTTGGTTATCTTGCAATCCCGAGATAATCGTCTCCATGCTCCAAATCCATTTTAAAGCCATTTTTAAGGCATTTCGCGCATACATGAAATGAACACATTTTTCTCCAAAACTATAACAGATGCAAGCTTGTCCTGTTTGGTGGAGATGATATTTAATAAAATAAGTAGAAATCCACTAAAAGTTTTTTTTGGTTATCTTGCAATCCCGAGATAATCGTCTCCATGCTCCAAATCCATTTTAAAGCCATTTTTAAGGCATTTCGCGCATACATGAAATGAACACATTTTTCTCCAAAACTATAACAGATGCAAGCTTGTCCTGTTTGGTGGAGATAATATTTAATAAAATAAGTAGAAATCTACTAAAAGTTTCGTTTGTTTATATTGCCATCCTGAGATAATCGTCTCCATGCTCCAAATCCATTTTAAAGCCATTTCAAAGGCATTTTGCGCATACATGAAATGAACACATTTTTCTCCAAAACTATAACACATGCAAGCTTGTCCTGTTTGGTGGAGATGATATTTAATAAAATAAGTAGAAATCCACTAAAAGTTTTGTTTGGTTATCTTGCAATCCCGAGATAATCGTCTCCATGCTCCAAATCCATTTTAAAGCCATTTTTAAGGCATTTCGCGCATACATGAAATGAACACATTTTTCTCCAAAACTATAACAGATGCAAGCTTGTCCTGTTTGGTGGAGATGATATTTAATAAAATAAGTAGAAATCCACTAAAAGTTTTGTTTGGTTATCTTGCAATCCCGAGATAATCGTCTCCATGCTCCAAATCCATTTTAAAGCCATTTTTAAGGCATTTCGCGCATACATGAAATGAACACATTTTTCTCCAAAACTATAACAGATGCAAGCTTGTCCTGTTTGGTGGAGATGATATTTAATAAAATAAGTAGAAATCCACTAAAAGTTTTTTTTGGTTATCTTGCAATCCCGAGATAATCGTCTCCATGCTCCAAATCCATTTTAAAGCCATTTCAAAGGCATTTTGCGCATACATGAAATGAACACATTTTTCTCCAAAACTATAACACATGCAAGCTTGTCCTGTTTGGTGGAGATGATATTTAATAAAATAAGTAGAAATCCACTAAAAGTTTTGTTTGGTTATCTTGCAATCCCGAGATAATCGTCTCCATGCTCCAAATCCATTTTAAAGCCATTTTTAAGGCATTTCGCGCATACATGAAATGAACACATTTTTCTCCAAAACTATAACAGATGCAAGCTTGTCCTGTTTGGGGGAGATAATATTTAATAAAATAAGTAGAAATCTACTAAAAGTTTCGTTTGTTTATATTGCCATCCTGAGATAATCGTCTCCATGCTCCAAATCCATTTTAAAGCCATTTCAAAGGCATTTTGCGCATACATGAAATGAACACATTTTTCTCCAAAACTATAACACATGCAAGCTTGTCCTGTTTGGTGGAGATAATATTTAATAAAATAAGTAGAAATCTACTAAAAGTTTCGTTTGTTTATATTGCCATCCTGAGATAATCGTCTTCATGCTCCAAATCCATTTTAAAGCCATTTCAAAGGCATTTTGCGCATACATGAAATGAACACATTTTTCTCCAAAACTATAACACATGCAAGCTTGTCCTGTTTGGTGGAGATGATATTTAATAAAATAAGTAGAAATCCACTAAAAGTTTTGTTTGGTTATCTTGCAATCCCGAGATAATCGTCTCCATGCTCCAAATCCATTTTAAAGCCATTTTTAAGGCATTTCGCGCATACATGAAATGAACACATTTTTCTCCAAAACTATAACAGATGCAAGCTTGTCCTGTTTGGTGGAGATGATATTTAATAAAATAAGTAGAAATCCACTAAAAGTTTTGTTTGGTTATCTTGCAATCCCGAGATAATCGTCTCCATGCTCCAAATCCATTTTAAAGCCATTTTTAAGGCATTTCGCGCATACATGAAATGAACACATTTTTCTCCAAAACTATAACAGATGCAAGCTTGTCCTGTTTGGTGGAGATGATATTTAATAAAATAAGTAGAAATCCACTAAAAGTTTTGTTTGGTTATCTTGCAATCCCGAGATAATCGTCTCCATGCTCCAAATCCATTTTAAAGCCATTTTTAAGGCATTTCGCGCATACATGAAATGAACACATTTTTCTCCAAAACTATAACAGATGCAAGCTTGTCCTGTTTGGTGGAGATGATATTTAATAAAATAAGTAGAAATCCACTAAAAGTTTTTTTTGGTTATCTTGCAATCCCGAGATAATCGTCTCCATGCTCCAAATCCATTTTAAAGCCATTTCAAAGGCATTTTGCGCATACATGAAATGAACACATTTTTCTCCAAAACTATAACACATGCAAGCTTGTCCTGTTTGGTGGAGATGATATTTAATAAAATAAGTAGAAATCCACTAAAAGTTTTGTTTGGTTATCTTGCAATCCCGAGATAATCGTCTCCATGCTCCAAATCCATTTTAAAGCCATTTTTAAGGCATTTCGCGCATACATGAAATGAACACATTTTTCTCCAAAACTATAACAGATGCAAGCTTGTCCTGTTTGGTGGAGATGATATTTAATAAAATAAGTAGAAATCTACTAAAAGTTTCGTTTGTTTATATTGCCATCCTGAGATAATCGTCTCCATGCTCCAAATCCATTTTAAAGCCATTTCAAAGGCATTTTGCGCATACATGAAATGAACACATTTTTCTCCAAAACTATAACACATGCAAGCTTGTCCTGTTTGGTGGAGATGATATTTAATAAAATAAGTAGAAATCCACTAAAAGTTTTGTTTGGTTATCTTGCAATCCCGAGATAATCGTCTCCATGCTCCAAATCCATTTTAAAGCCATTTTTAAGGCATTTCGCGCATACATGAAATGAACACATTTTTCTCCAAAACTATAACAGATGCAAGCTTGTCCTGTTTGGTGGAGATGATATTTAATAAAATAAGTAGAAATCCACTAAAAGTTTTGTTTGGTTATCTTGCAATCCCGAGATAATCGTCTCCATGCTCCAAATCCATTTTAAAGCCATTTTTAAGGCATTTCGCGCATACATGAAATGAACACATTTTTCTCCAAAACTATAACAGATGCAAGCTTGTCCTGTTTGGTGGAGATGATATTTATTAAAATAAGTAGAAATCCACTAAAAGTTTTGTTTGGTTATCTTGCAATCCCGAGATAATCGTCTCCATGCTCCAAATCCATTTTAAAGCCATTTTTTAAGGCATTTCGCGCATACATGAAATGAACACATTTTTCTCCAAAACTATAACAGATGCAAGCTTGTCCTGTTTGGTGGAGATAATATTTAATAAAATAAGTAGAAATCTACTAAAAGTTTCGTTTGTTTATATTGCCATCCTGAGATAATCGTCTCCATGCTCCAAATCCATTTTAAAGCCATTTCAAAGGCATTTTGCGCATACATGAAATGAACACATTTTTCTCCAAAACTATAACACATGCAAGCTTGTCCTGTTTGGTGGAGATAATATTTAATAAAATAAGTAGAAATCTACTAAAAGTTTCGTTTGTTTATATTGCCATCCTGAGATAATCGTCTCCATGCTCCAAATCCATTTTAAAGCCATTTCAAAGGCATTTTGCGCATACATGAAATGAACACATTTTTCTCCAAAACTATAACACATGCAAGCTTGTCCTGTTTGGTGGAGATGATATTTAATAAAATAAGTAGAAATCCACTAAAAGTTTTGTTTGGTTATCTTGCAATCCCGAGATAATCGTCTCCATGCTCCAAATCCATTTTAAAGCCATTTTTAAGGCATTTCGCGCATACATGAAATGAACACATTTTTCTCCAAAACTATAACAGATGCAAGCTTGTCCTGTTTGGTGGAGATGATATTTAATAAAATAAGTAGAAATCCACTAAAAGTTTTGTTTGGTTATCTTGCAATCCCGAGATAATCGTCTCCATGCTCCAAATCCATTTTAAAGCCATTTTTAAGGCATTTCGCGCATACATGAAATGAACACATTTTTCTCCAAAACTATAACAGATGCAAGCTTGTCCTGTTTGGTGGAGATGATATTTAATAAAATAAGTAGAAATCCACTAAAAGTTTTGTTTGGTTATCTTGCAATCCCGAGATAATCGTCTCCATGCTCCAAATCCATTTTAAAGCCATTTTTAAGGCATTTCGCGCATACATGAAATGAACACATTTTTCTCCAAAACTATAACAGATGCAAGCTTGTCCTGTTTGGTGGAGATGATATTTAATAAAATAAGTAGAAATCCACTAAAAGTTTTTTTTGGTTATCTTGCAATCCCGAGATAATCGTCTCCATGCTCCAAATCCATTTTAAAGCCATTTCAAAGGCATTTTGCGCATACATGAAATGAACACATTTTTCTCCAAAACTATAACACATGCAAGCTTGTCCTGTTTGGTGGAGATGATATTTAATAAAATAAGTAGAAATCCACTAAAAGTTTTGTTTGGTTATCTTGCAATCCCGAGATAATCGTCTCCATGCTCCAAATCCATTTTAAAGCCATTTTTAAGGCATTTCGCGCATACATGAAATGAACACATTTTTCTCCAAAACTATAACAGATGCAAGCTTGTCCTGTTTGGTGGAGATGATATTTAATAAAATAAGTAGAAATCCACTAAAAGTTTTGTTTGGTTATCTTGCAATCCCGAGATAATCGTCTCCATGCTCCAAATCCATTTTAAAGCCATTTTTAAGGCATTTCGCGCATACATGAAATGAACACATTTTTCTCCAAAACTATAACAGATGCAAGCTTGTCCTGTTTGGTGGAGATGATATTTAATAAAATAAGTAGAAATCCACTAAAAGTTTTGTTTTGGTTATCTTGCAATCCCGAGATAATCGTCTCCATGCTCCAAATCCATTTTAAAGCCATTTTTAAGGCATTTCGCGCATACATGAAATGAACACATTTTTCTCCAAAACTATAACAGATGCAAGCTTGTCCTGTTTGGTGGAGATAATATTTAATAAAATAAGTAGAAATCTACTAAAAGTTTCGTTTGTTTATATTGCCATCCTGAGATAATCGTCTCCATGCTCCAAATCCATTTTAAAGCCATTTCAAAGGCATTTTGCGCATACATGAAATGAACACATTTTTCTCCAAAACTATAACACATGCAAGCTTGTCCTGTTTGGTGGAGATGATATTTAATAAAATAAGTAGAAATCCACTAAAAGTTTTGTTTGGTTATCTTGCAATCCCGAGATAATCGTCTCCATGCTCCAAATCCATTTTAAAGCCATTTTTAAGGCATTTCGCGCATACATGAAATGAACACATTTTTCTCCAAAACTATAACAGATGCAAGCTTGTCCTGTTTGGTGGAGATGATATTTAATAAAATAAGTAGAAATCCACTAAAAGTTTTGTTTGGTTATCTTGCAATCCAGAGATAATCGTCTCCATGCTCCAAATCCATTTTAAAGCCATTTTTAAGGCATTTCGCGCATACATGAAATGAACACATTTTTCTCCAAAACTATAACAGATGCAAGCTTGTCCTGTTTGGTGGAGATGATATTTATTAAAATAAGTAGAAATCCACTAAAAGTTTTGTTTGGTTATCTTGCAATCCCGAGATAATCGTCTCCATGCTCCAAATCCATTTTAAAGCCATTTTTTAAGGCATTTCGCGCATACATGAAATGAACACATTTTTCTCCAAAACTATAACAGATGCAAGCTTGTCCTGTTTGGTGGAGATAATATTTAATAAAATAAGTAGAAATCTACTAAAAGTTTCGTTTGTTTATATTGCCATCCTGAGATAATCGTCTCCATGCTCCAAATCCATTTTAAAGCCATTTCAAAGGCATTTTGCGCATACATGAAATGAACACATTTTTCTCCAAAACTATAACACATGCAAGCTTGTCCTGTTTGGTGGAGATGATATTTAATAAAATAAGTAGAAATCCACTAAAAGTTTTGTTTGGTTATCTTGCAATCCCGAGATAATCGTCTCCATGCTCCAAATCCATTTTAAAGCCATTTTTAAGGCATTTCGCGCATACATGAAATGAACACATTTTTCTCCAAAACTATAACAGATGCAAGCTTGTCCTGTTTGGTGGAGATGATATTTAATAAAATAAGTAGAAATCCACTAAAAGTTTTGTTTGGTTATCTTGCAATCCCGAGATAATCGTCTCCATGCTCCAAATCCATTTTAAAGCCATTTTTAAGGCATTTCGCGCATACATGAAATGAACACATTTTTCTCCAAAACTATAACAGATGCAAGCTTGTCCTGTTTGGTGGAGATGATATTTAATAAAATAAGTAGAAATCCACTAAAAGTTTTGTTTGGTTATCTTGCAATCCCGAGATAATCGTCTCCATGCTCCAAATCCATTTTAAAGCCATTTTTAAGGCATTTCGCGCATACATGAAATGAACACATTTTTCTCCAAAACTATAACAGATGCAAGCTTGTCCTGTTTGGTGGAGATGATATTTAATAAAATAAGTAGAAATCCACTAAAAGTTTTTTTTGGTTATCTTGCAATCCCGAGATAATCGTCTCCATGCTCCAAATCCATTTTAAAGCCATTTCAAAGGCATTTTGGACATACATGAATTGAACACATTTTTCTCCAAAACTATAACACATGCAAGCTTGTCCTGTTTGGTGGAGATGATATTTAATAAAATAAGTAGAAATCCACTAAAAGTTTTGTTTGGTTATCTTGCAATCCCGAGATAATCGTCTCCATGCTCCAAATCCATTTTAAAGCCATTTTTAAGGCATTTCGCGCATACATGAAATGAACACATTTTTCTCCAAAACTATAACAGATGCAAGCTTGTCCTGTTTGGTGGAGATGATATTTAATAAAATAAGTAGAAATCCACTAAAAGTTTTGTTTGGTTATCTTGCAATCCCGAGATAATCGTCTCCATGCTCCAAATCCATTTTAAAGCCATTTTTAAGGCATTTCGCGCATACATGAAATGAACACATTTTTCTCCAAAACTATAACAGATGCAAGCTTGTCCTGTTTGGTGGAGATGATATTTAATAAAATAAGTAGAAATCCACTAAAAGTTTTGTTTGGTTATCTTGCAATCCCGAGATAATCGTCTCCATGCTCCAAATCCATTTTAAAGCCATTTTTAAGGCATTTCGCGCATACATGAAATGAACACATTTTTCTCCAAAACTATAACAGATGCAAGCTTGTCCTGTTTGGTGGAGATGATATTTAATAAAATAAGTAGAAATCCACTAAAAGTTTTGTTTGGTTATCTTGCAATCCCGAGATAATCGTCTCCATGCTCCAAATCCATTTTAAAGCCATTTTTAAGGCATTTCGCGCATACATGAAATGAACACATTTTTCTCCAAAACTATAACAGATGCAAGCTTGTCCTGTTTGGTGGAGATGATATTTAATAAAATAAGTAGAAATCCACTAAAAGTTTTGTTTGGTTATCTTGCAATCCCGAGATAATCGTCTCCATGCTCCAAATCCATTTTAAAGCCATTTTTAAGGCATTTCGCGCATACATGAAATGAACACATTTTTCTCCAAAACTATAACAGATGCAAGCTTGTCCTGTTTGGTGGAGATGATATTTAATAAAATAAGTAGAAATCCACTAAAAGTTTTGTTTGGTTATCTTGCAATCCCGAGATAATCGTCTCCATGCTCCAAATCCATTTTAAAGCCATTTTTAAGGCATTTCGCGCATACATGAAATGAACACATTTTTCTCCAAAACTATAACAGATGCAAGCTTGTCCTGTTTGGTGGAGATGATATTTAATAAAATAAGTAGAAATCCACTAAAAGTTTTGTTTGGTTATCTTGCAATCCCGAGATAATCGTCTCCATGCTCCAAATCCATTTTAAAGCCATTTTTAAGGCATTTCGCGCATACATGAAATGAACACATTTTTCTCCAAAACTATAACAGATGCAAGCTTGTCCTGTTTGGTGGAGATGATATTTAATAAAATAAGTAGAAATCCACTAAAAGTTTTGTTTGGTTATCTTGCAATCCCGAGATAATCGTCTCCATGCTCCAAATCCATTTTAAAGCCATTTTTAAGGCATTTCGCGCATACATGAAATGAACACATTTTTCTCCAAAACTATAACAGATGCAAGCTTGTCCTGTTTGGTGGAGATGATATTTAATAAAATAAGTAGAAATCCACTAAAAGTTTTGTTTGGTTATCTTGCAATCCCGAGATAATCGTCTCCATGCTCCAAATCCATTTTAAAGCCATTTTTAAGGCATTTCGCGCATACATGAAATGAACACATTTTTCTCCAAAACTATAACAGATGCAAGCTTGTCCTGTTTGGTGGAGATGATATTTAATAAAATAAGTAGAAATCCACTAAAAGTTTTGTTTGGTTATCTTGCAATCCCGAGATAATCGTCTCCATGCTCCAAATCCATTTTAAAGCCATTTTTAAGGCATTTCGCGCATACATGAAATGAACACATTTTTCTCCAAAACTATAACAGATGCAAGCTTGTCCTGTTTGGTGGAGATGATATTTATTAAAATAAGTAGAAATCCACTAAAAGTTTTGTTTGGTTATCTTGCAATCCCGAGATAATCGTCTCCATGCTCCAAATCCATTTTAAAGCCATTTTTTAAGGCATTTCGCGCATACATGAAATGAACACATTTTTCTCCAAAACTATAACAGATGCAAGCTTGTCCTGTTTGGTGGAGATAATATTTAATAAAATAAGTAGAAATCTACTAAAAGTTTCGTTTGTTTATATTGCCATCCTGAGATAATCGTCTCCATGCTCCAAATCCATTTTAAAGCCATTTCAAAGGCATTTTGCGCATACATGAAATGAACACATTTTTCTCCAAAACTATAACACATGCAAGCTTGTCCTGTTTGGTGGAGATGATATTTAATAAAATAAGTAGAAATCCACTAAAAGTTTTGTTTGGTTATCTTGCAATCCCGAGATAATCGTCTCCATGCTCCAAATCCATTTTAAAGCCATTTTTAAGGCATTTCGCGCATACATGAAATGAACACATTTTTCTCCAAAACTATAACAGATGCAAGCTTGTCCTTTTTGGTGGAGATGATATTTAATAAAATAAGTAGAAATCCACTAAAAGTTTTGTTTGGTTATCTTGCAATCCCGAGATAATCGTCTCCATGCTCCAAATCCATTTTAAAGCCATTTTTAAGGCATTTCGCGCATACATGAAATGAACACATTTTTCTCCAAAACTATAACAGATGCAAGCTTGTCCTGTTTGGTGGAGATGATATTTATTAAAATAAGTAGAAATCCACTAAAAGTTTTGTTTGGTTATCTTGCAATCCCGAGATAATCGTCTCCATGCTCCAAATCCATTTTAAAGCCATTTTTTAAGGCATTTCGCGCATACATGAAATGAACACATTTTTCTCCAAAACTATAACAGATGCAAGCTTGTCCTGTTTGGTGGAGATAATATTTAATAAAATAAGTAGAAATCTACTAAAAGTTTCGTTTGTTTATATTGCCATCCTGAGATAATCGTCTCCATGCTCCAAATCCATTTTAAAGCCATTTCAAAGGCATGTTGCGCATACATGAAATGAACACATTTTTCTCCAAAACTATAACACATGCAAGCTTGTCCTGTTTGGTGGAGATGATATTTAATAAAATAAGTAGAAATCCACTAAAAGTTTTGTTTGGTTATCTTGCAATCCCGAGATAATCGTCTCCATGCTCCAAATCCATTTTAAAGCCATTTTTAAGGCATTTCGCGCATACATGAAATGAACACATTTTTCTCCAAAACTATAACAGATGCAAGCTTGTCCTGTTTGGTGGAGATGATATTTAATAAAATAAGTAGAAATCCACTAAAAGTTTTGTTTGGTTATCTTGCAATCCCGAGATAATCGTCTCCATGCTCCAAATCCATTTTAAAGCCATTTTTAAGGCATTTCGCGCATACATGAAATGAACACATTTTTCTCCAAAACTATAACAGATGCAAGCTTGTCCTGTTTGGTGGAGATGATATTTAATAAAATAAGTAGAAATCCACTAAAAGTTTTGTTTGGTTATCTTGCAATCCCGAGATAATCGTCTCCATGCTCCAAATCCATTTTAAAGCCATTTTTAAGGCATTTCGCGCATACATGAAATGAACACATTTTTCTCCAAAACTATAACAGATGCAAGCTTGTCCTGTTTGGTGGAGATGATATTTAATAAAATAAGTAGAAATCCACTAAAAGTTTTTTTTGGTTATCTTGCAATCCCGAGATAATCGTCTCCATGCTCCAAATCCATTTTAAAGCCATTTCAAAGGCATTTTGCACATACATGAAATGAACACATTTTTCTCCAAAACTATAACACATGCAAGCTTGTCCTGTTTGGTGGAGATGATATTTAATAAAATAAGTAGAAATCCACTAAAAGTTTTGTTTGGTTATCTTGCAATCCCGAGATAATCGTCTCCATGCTCCAAATCCATTTTAAAGCCATTTTTAAGGCATTTCGCGCATACATGAAATGAACACATTTTTCTCCAAAACTATAACAGATGCAAGCTTGTCCTGTTTGGTGGAGATGATATTTAATAAAATAAGTAGAAATCCACTAAAAGTTTTGTTTGGTTATCTTGCAATCCCGAGATAATCGTCTCCATGCTCCAAATCCATTTTAAAGCCATTTTTAAGGCATTTCGCGCATACATGAAATGAACACATTTTTCTCCAAAACTATAACAGATGCAAGCTTGTCCTGTTTGGTGGAGATGATATTTAATAAAATAAGTAGAAATCCACTAAAAGTTTTGTTTGGTTATCTTGCAATCCCGAGATAATCGTCTCCATGCTCCAAATCCATTTTAAAGCCATTTTTAAGGCATTTCGCGCATACATGAAATGAACACATTTTTCTCCAAAACTATAACAGATGCAAGCTTGTCCTGTTTGGTGGAGATGATATTTAATAAAATAAGTAGAAATCCACTAAAAGTTTTGTTTGGTTATATTGCAATCCCGAGATAATCGTCTCCATGCTCCAAATCCATTTTAAAGCCATTTTTAAGGCATTTCGCGCATACATGAAATGAACACATTTTTCTCCAAAACTATAACAGATGCAAGCTTGTCCTGTTTGGTGGAGATGATATTTAATAAAATAAGTAGAAATCCACTAAAAGTTTTGTTTGGTTATCTTGCAATCCCGAGATAATCGTCTCCATGCTCCAAATCCATTTTAAAGCCATTTTTAAGGCATTTCGCGCATACATGAAATGAACACATTTTTCTCCAAAACTATAACAGATGCAAGCTTGTCCTGTTTGGTGGAGATGATATTTAATAAAATAAGTAGAAATCCACTAAAAGTTTTGTTTGGTTATCTTGCAATCCCGAGATAATCGTCTCCATGCTCCAAATCCATTTTAAAGCCATTTTTAAGGCATTTCGCGCATACATGAAATGAACACATTTTTCTCCAAAACTATAACAGATGCAAGCTTGTCCTGTTTGGTGGAGATGATATTTAATAAAATAAGTAGAAATCCACTAAAAGTTTTGTTTGGTTATCTTGCAATCCCGAGATAATCGTCTCCATGCTCCAAATCCATTTTAAAGCCATTTTTAAGGCATTTCGCGCATACATGAAATGAACACATTTTTCTCCAAAACTATAACAGATGCAAGCTTGTCCTGTTTGGTGGAGATGATATTTAATAAAATAAGTAGAAATCCACTAAAAGTTTTGTTTGGTTATCTTGCAATCCCGAGATAATCGTCTCCATGCTCCAAATCCATTTTAAAGCCATTTTTAAGGCATTTCGCGCATACATGAAATGAACACATTTTTCTCCAAAACTATAACAGATGCAAGCTTGTCCTGTTTGGTGGAGATGA